>NW_027017954.1:600000-810550 GCF_032854445.1 Liolophura sinensis | reverse complement strand
AACAACATTATTTTAGCAGGAAACCCGGCAGAGCCCGGGGGAAAACCAACGACCAATCGCAGGTTGCTGAGAAACCTTCCCACGTACGCCCGGAGAGAAGGCCTCATTAGTGACAGGCTTCTGGGTCCTTCCATTGCGCTGGCCGTTACGCACCTCCGCCGCGGAGACCCCAAAATCATACCAAGGGAGCGTCATGTACGTTGTCGCCTATGTTGTCTCCTTTTGTATTGTGTTCTTTTTGGTATCCTTTTTTAAATAATGTCCTCTGTTTTTGCCCTGAATAAACGTCACAAATTATTGCAAAAACTAGTGCGTCAAGGTATTCATCAAACCCCTTCACTTCAGGTTTCTTAAGCTTTTGCAAAGAGTAGAATTCTCTTGTAAGTATTAAAATATGGACGGAGCGTCCGGCGTATCTGCGCTCTGCTTCATGATTGTGTCTAATTCCGCTTAATCTGGGGCTAGGGGGGAATATGTTCATCGTGTTGAATTAAATCGCCAATTTGGATATATGAACAGTTGCAATAAAAGATCACCTGAGATACATATCTTTAATTGACAACTGATTTCTAGCATGGTACATGACTTGAACACTGATTTCACTCAGTCGCCTACGGCATACCTTGCGTCTTTCGAACATCAATGAAAACTGTTGACTGTTCTCTTTGCATGATTGCGCCTTATTTACTATTATATTGCGTACTTCATATAATTTCTTAGTTCCTAGGTTGTGTGTGGTACACATCGTGACCTGAAAAACCTTATTGTTTGACGGCTGGTATACGAGTGCCGGTTTCGACGGACAGCTTCTAAACAATCCCAATCAAAACATATATACTTTGTGAAAGAGTACTTTTGGCACCTAGTAAAGACAACCATGTGGTGGTGTGGGAGTAGAGGGTTAGTGGCCGCCGGCTGCATCATCGCCTAGGATAACACGTGCATTAACCTGTTGTCAAGAATACCCAATACCTAATGTAACTAATGACAACCTAACATCGATGAGGCAATCCCTGAGCACAAAGTATCGTCGTCATTGACGTCCATAATGTTCTTATTGAACGATAACAATGAACTAAAAGAAACTAGAATGTTTCTATACGGAGACGCAAAGAGAACAGGTAGTAAGGCTTTAAACATTCCAAATTTAAAGAAAAACTTCTTTAAATCTCCCAGTGCGGGATGATATGCCGTAAAAGAAATTAACAAAATATTATTTTCTCACTCACAATGCAACTTATATATCGTCAGCCAATGGCTAAATGGGCTTGCTTCCGTTCAGTACTCCAAAACAGATGCATGGCATCTTGCCACTGATGGAACCATCCCGAATCCAACATAGCTTATCACGTACTACCACATAATCATACTCGTGTTATCTTGCTAGCTATATTCAAGAAAAATGGAAAACAAGACGCCTATCTATGGTGCCAAATGTTTATGGTATGTCGGACTGGGAGATACTTGTACTTAACGGAGCGAATCTAAACTACTTTCTGATAAGCAAAGTTATTTAAGTAACACAGGCACTGGGATTCTCGAACCAATTTGTTATTTCCCCCACTATTTCCCTCCCCGCCCCCTCCCACCCGTAATGCTGACAGCAATTGCAAAAGTGAAATATTCTTGAGTTCGCGAAAATCAACAACCAAAAAAATAAATTAACTTCTTTTGTTGAATGGCTTAAAAATTTTGCATGTCCCTTTCGCTGATGGGTAAGTTCCGCTGCGTTGGTAAACTATTAATGTTATAAACCAATTAGTTATCATACGAGAGGCAGAAGTAACATTTTCTTCAGTATGGAGACAACGTCTGTGATTTGATGCGCATTAAGTATATCTGTCAGTGTAGGTTGAGACAGATATACGTACATTCCATTATTTGCTCCAGTATGCTTAAAGAAACAATGAAACAAGAGAATGGGTACATACCAGATGAGATATCACTGATGAGGAGATACAGGACGGTACAGATGGTGATTAAGATCATTGCTACGAGAAAATTTAAAGTAACACTTACTGAACAACTGTCATGTCTTAAGCTTACAGGCATTCAGGTTTTGTGTCGTATGTCTAGTTGTATAGGGTACAGACGAGGTAGGGTAACGCAACAGCTTGACACTGGTCTCCACGGGTCAACAAGTTCTTTGTGAATCTCAATCTCAAATTGCCACAAATGCGGCGTGCAAAGAAAGACTTGAAAGAAATCATAGTATCAGTTGAAAAGTGATCGGTGTTTCTACTTACCTCGGCAGTCACTGTGTCCTTCTACATGAACACCATTATACTATATAAGAGTTCTACAACCATCACTCGGCTTCTGAGTTAGGTAATAGAGTATCCATGAAATACGTTCCCATTTTTATCTGACTTCTGATCACATATCTTTAAACAGGTATGATTATATCATAAAAAACACATACATTACAGTATTCACAAACACAATGTACGCAAGTTACTTAACAAAACGCCACTGTTATACTTTGCGCTTTCTTCTACTTTAAATTTTAGCAATTATTTTGAGCAATAAATAAAATAAATCTGCGGTTAAGGGTACTATATGCAGCGCAGATATGGAACGAACTTGAAATGTGTAATCTCTCTTCACAGTAACACACTGTACACCCAAATGGAAATTAATTCTAATGCTCTCTATATAAGAACACTGTCATGTGTCACGGGTACCATGTGAGACACACTGACAGACATAACCACAGCTTTGCTCATATCAAGACTTATATTACGGTGTAACCACATGAACTTGTCGATAAATCACATTGGTCTCAAACACATGATAATTCTTTTATCAGCTCTCTACGTTTATGTTTCTACATAAATTGGTATTTTAGGCTGATCGATCTAAGGCCGTCGGTTAGAGGTCGGTCAGTCGGGCAGTCTTGAAGTTAAGGTCTTGTAGCAAACAATTTACACCACGATCCAATTTTATATGCACAATCTACCA
The DNA here is from genome assembly GCF_032854445.1 of Liolophura sinensis. Lineage (NCBI taxonomy): Eukaryota > Metazoa > Mollusca > Polyplacophora > Chitonida > Chitonidae > Liolophura > Liolophura sinensis. The sequence goes on along the minus strand of NW_027017954.1, from coordinate 807,589 downwards.
ATTCTATACCGGCTCAGGGTCAAGAAGGATTAAGAAAGTATCAAGCTGAACACCGCAAACGTCATCGATAAATATATTTTTTCCCAGTCGACCAGTCTTACATGTCCTTTCTGTTTTAGTGCTAACCTAAATGTCTTCTAAATTCATTGTTACTTAGGTTAGAAAGTCAACAACGACGCATAATTCAACTTTCTTAATCTGAAATAGCATTGTTAGAACCGTAATAAGAAATCGGCATGAGGAAAGCGGATTCCGCAAATAAATTCAAAGCATCAGTAAAGCGAAGCTCTTGGTTATAAAGAAATAAGAAATATTACAGAACGTTTTGGAATGCTATAGTTGACACTTATATCCCCCCTTCTGTACATTATAACTAGTTATATATCTGTGTATGTTTTGTCAAATGAGCAGATAGTGAGGTTAGAGATCTTTTAATCATCCAGTTAATCGCCTAACTCTTTTCATTCCTACATTGGGGGAACTACATGGTCTTTGCAAAGAACCAGATGATATTACCACAGCTCATACGGAAATGCCCGACCTTTTATCTAGGGCAAGATAAGATTACCTCCAAGAGAAATAGGGCGTAATCTGTACACCCTGTCAAACCCACACACTGGGTAGGACACTTGGAAGACGACAAGTAAATAGCTTCACCTGCAGTCTGTCCATAAAGCGCTACAATGTGAACTAAATGCTGTAAATATCCACTCTGCATAGCACTGGGTTATACATCGCTGATGACATAATATTCGATGTAATCAGCCTAGCTTTCCATCCTTTTATGTGAGAGTGACCATCCTCACACCACTATAAATCCCCTGAAGTTATCTGACTACAAAATATGTTGTGTTTTCTGATGCCTTCTCAATGCACAGAAGACTAGTCAAGTTATATTAATAAATGTCATCTGGTGTTTTGACACATTGATAGTATATCCAGTGTCATCGTATTATGCCTACCATCAACATTTGCTACATTTAAGTCCAGTTCAACACAAAACCTGATTATTCTGCCCCTCGTGAAATATGTATATCTACCCAAGTCGTCGAAATGGCATTTTCTGCAACACCACAAAGCAGTAAGATATAATAATTTCACGCTCCATTTTTTTTGAATGTTATTAACAACTCAAAAATGATATGACACACAACAGCAAACAATTACAACATGGAGAGAGAAATTTGGAGAAAAGCACACTGAAGCAGCGTCATGTGCACTGTCGTCCTATAAAGTGTACTTTTGATTGGTTCTTTTTGTTTCTCCTTTATCCGTCCGGGGGTCTCTTGCGGCTCTGTTTATGAATGTGTCTAGTTCTGCCTGGCCCGGAGGGGCAGTACTTACTTCTGTGATGGTTGGTGTTATACGTCGTTTTTAGGGAACTGGCCTTCCGAGTATTGATTGCTGGTAGATGAATGACTCTTTCGAATCATAGATTCTAAACAATTCCAGTCAAAACATATATACCTTTCGAATAAATACTTTTGGCACATAGTAAAGACAAGCTATTGTGGTTTTAAACCAGGAAGTACCCGTTTTCAGATCATATAAAAAAACATTATTTTTATGTTTGGTTTCTCTTACCTAAATGTTGATAGGGTATGAGACTCCATAGTTTGGGTAAGAGGAGGGCTGAAGTAATATATATGGCGGTTGGGGAGTTTAGGGGGTAGTGGCCGCCAAGGATAACACGCGCATTAACCCGTCAATAATATGTAATACCTAATATAACTAATGACAACCTAACATCGATGAGAGAATCCCCGAGCACAAAGTATCGCCGTCATTGACGTCCATAATGCTTAACTGTTCTTACTGACCGATAACAATGAACCAAAACAAACTAAGAATGTTTTATACGGAGACACAAAAAGAATACGTAACACGGCTCTTTTTAAACATTCTAAAATTTTAAGAAAAACATAGGTTTTATCTCCAAGTGCGGGAGGTTTGCCCGTAGGAGAAGTAAACAAAATATTGTTTTCTCATTCCAAAAATCAGCATCTGAGCTTGGAATTTATCTCACACTATATTATAGGCATTTTGCGTTCAAGATCATATATTGTCCTGCTTCCAGTCATCACTCCCAAACTGATACTGGGCAGCTTACCAGTGATGGAACCATCCCAAAATCCCGACATAGCTATAACGTACTACCACATAATCATAGTCGTGTTTTCTTTCCCTCGACTGTCTCCGCCCTACCCCCCTCCCACCCTAATGCTGGTCGCCATTGTATCAGTGAAATATTCTTGAGTTCGGCGTAGAACACCAACCAAATAAAATAAATAAAATTCTTTTGTGGAATGGTTTAAAAATTGCGCATGTCCCTTTCACTGAAAACCAATCAAACAACAGGCTGAAGTAACATTTTCTTCAGTATGGAGACAACGTGTGTGTGACTTGATTCGCATTAAGTATATCCATCAGCAGACATACGTACATTGCTTTATTTGCTGTAACATACTAACAAAAGCAACGAAACAAGAGAATGGGTACTTACCAGATGAGATACCACTGATGAGCACATACACGATGGTACATGTGGTGAAGAACATTATTGCTACCAAAGAGTTTCACAGTAACACCTACTAAGCATCTGACAGGTCTTAGGCGTCCAGGCATTTAAGATCTGTGTGAAGTCGTGTGCCTAGTTATATAGGGTACAGACGAGATGAGGTAACACGACAGTTTGACTGTGGTCTCCATGGGTCACCCGTCTTTACAAACAGGACACGGATATGAAGTACCAAAAATATAGCGTGCAAAGAATGACGTGAAAGAAATCATTGTGTCAGCAGAAGGGTGATCAGTGTTTTACCTACCTCGCCACTCACTGTCATTCTACATGAACACCATTATACTATAGACTTACATCATAGTCCATCTAGGAAGAAGACTGCGTCAGTACATTTTCCAATGGTTTCCAACATATAAGAGTTCCACAAACATGCCACATTTATAATGCGGGTTCTGAGCTTGGTAGAAGAGTATCCATGAAATACGTTCCCATTTCTATCTGACTTCTGATCACGGATGTTGCACATACAATATCATACATACTCATAAAGTACAGCTTTTACAAACACAACGTATATAAAATACTTACCAACGCCGGTGTTTTACTCTTCTACCTTTAAAATTTAGCGCTGTTGTATAAGTGAACCGATGTTTTGAATGCTAAATGAAATAAATCTGCTGTTGGGGTTACTCTTTGTAGCGGAGATAGGGAACAAACTTAAAATGTGTAATCTCTCTTCACAGAAACACACTGTAACACACAAATGGGAAAATAATTCTAACACTCTATATCACTGTTATGTGTCACGGTTACACGTGGGTTACAGTGACAGACATAACCACAGACTGGCTCATAATAAGACCTAAAGTACGGTGTTACTACATGAGCTTGGCGATGATTCACATTGTCTCGAACACAGGATAATAGTTCTTATTAGCTTTTATATTTATGTTTCTTGGCTATCTGTGTTTCGTATCCTCAAAAGCAGACTCATTCCGCAATATTAAGGTTTCCAGCCATGGAAATTTTCAACAGATTTCATTAGCTCTCATATTTATGTTTCTACATAAATTTTGGTAGTTTACGCGGATCGATCTAAGGCCACACTGGTCGGATATCTCATAATTTTGTGGCTTAAAACGTCTTTGTATAAGTACTCGCCTGAGTAGCTATGCAGAGAAGCAACATTTCGAAGAAAATGAGCGACATTTCACATGCACTGCTCTATGTAGGGCTACTGTAGTCAAGTGCATTCAAGCGCTAGAAAAACGTAGAGGTTGAATTAAAAAAAACAGGAAGTAGCCTTATGCATGTTACGGCATGTAGAGTCCATAGACAAGAACACTGTTCCATTAATGAACTCAGTGTGACAAGTGAGGCCTCCGTACCCGAGGTGGTTAGCACGCCAGCGCGCCGCAATGACCCAGGAGTCTGTTACCAATGCGGTCGCTAAGAGTTAAAACCAGACTATGTTGGTCGAGGGTTTCGCTCGGGCTCCGCGGGAATCTACTCTAATCACGAAGGTACTACGAGAAGTGGTCATTTTTGAAAAAGTACTGTAGTGGAATTTAGTGTGAAAAAATTAAGGCGTTAACTGTAGGTGGTTCGTTAAAAACTCAAAACGTCCTCACTGAGGTACTTAGACCCTCAAATACACGTACAGTATTGAGTACTTGGGATTTCCCCACCCTGTATAAGACAATTTCTCAGTCGGATTTAATTGGTAGAATTTCATCACTAATTGTATGGATTTTTAATCAAACTGGGTTACTGCTACATTAACGTCAAAGGCAACGAAGCCTTCTTCAGTCCCACTACATACATAGGTTACCATTCATGGGATGTTTCCGTGTTCATTGAGCTGCTTGAATTTCTCATTAATAACATCTGTGTGAAATTCTGGGAAACCATATATCAAGAGTCTATAGGTATTCCCATGGGTACAAATTGTGGCCATACCTGTTCTCATATGAATACGACTATATGAAGAAACCAGCAAGAGTAATTGACAGCAGTATACCGAAGGGTCCTGCATATGACGTGTACATATCTCGCCTATTAGGTATACCCTGCGTGTTGTGAGACGATTTCAATCAATGTCACAAGCTTTTACTGCAAAAACTAATGAGTTAAGGTTATTTTATCAAACACCTTCACTCCAAATTTCTTAAGTTTTACCATGAATAGTATTCTCTTATAAGTAATTATGGTCAGAGGGTTGAGAATCTCTGCGCCCCGACTTCATGATTGTGTTTTGTTCCGCTTAATCGGGGCCTAAGGACCGTATGTTTATTGTGATAAATTAGATCGCCACGTTGAATACATGAACAGTACAAACCAAAGCGCAACTGAGATACATATTTTGCTATCAACAATTGATATTGCAGCATGTTACACGATTTGAATACTGATTTCACTCAGTCGCCTAGAACATATCTTCCGTCTTCCCTACATCATTGAAACTGTTGACCGCTTCTCTTTTATGATTTTGTTTTATTTTTGTACTTTATATACTTCCTTAGTTTCATGATAATTTGTATTAAACGTCATGTTGTGAAATGGAATGAATGATTATTGCTTAACGCCACATCGGCAATATTTTAGCCATATCGTGGCGAGAACAAGGTGAAAACGCGAGACTGTTAAGGTTTTCGATATGACAATATGAACATCAAAAGCAAAACAAAAAGCACAGACATGTTTAAAATCGTATAAAAGAAAAATAAGAGTTGAAACTCGAAAACCAGGATTATAGTACATGTATAAATCTATATGTATATACATGTTTATCTATGGGTATTTATGACAATTAAAATTTATATTTTATGATATAGGCCAATGACCTTCAAATAATTTATGACAACATCGCCAACGATGCTGTCAAATAAATCATACATAGAGTTGACCGTGTAGAGACTTTGCTTAACATGGGCAAAGTCTACACAGTCAACTAAGACATGTTTGATGTCATATTGTGCATCACATCGAACACACTCGGGAGCACTGCTCTCATCTAAGATGAAATTGTGTGTCAGATGAGAATGCCCCAGTACGACACCTCGTTAAAACTACTTGGTCTCCACGAGACATTTGACAAGTATAGGCATTGTAGCCAATGAGATGAATGGCATGCAGTTTATTGTGGATCTGCAGGTCCCATTCACCCTGCCAAAGGCGACGAATATATTTAAGAATATTAGACTTCACGTCAGAATAAGGGATTTTAACCCGAGATACGGGTTTATATAGGGCAGCTTTCGCTTCCCTGTCCACGACTGTGTTTCCATGGATACCAGTGTGACTTGGTATTCAGCAGAATATAATATCTTTACCTCTTTTAATTAGTTTTCGGTATTTGGCTATTATCTCAAGTATCAATGGATTTTTAAATTTATTATTCTAAATTGCCAAAAGGCAAGACAGCGAGTCGCTGCATATTACTGCCTTCTGGGCATGCCCAGAGGAAACTGTTGTGAAATGGCCTTGCGCTTATTGACCAGTTGACGGCTTGTATATGGTCTGTGTCGACATATTGAATCAGCTCGACATACTACAGTAACAACATGTCACATTTTTTTACTTCATGATTTGATTGGTGTTTTACACCGTACTTAGAATATTTTACTTATACAACGGCGATCAGCATTATGTTGAGACGAAACCGATCAGCAAAGCCCACGATCATCCTCAGATTGTTGGCAATGGATAGAGAGAGGTTAAGGCCATTGCCATTTAATCACAAGGACACACAACGCTGGAGTTCAAACATGGGCATTGGATTTGTCGTTGACGATGGCGCTTTGCGGCAGACGACTTGTTAGACTGGTTGTGCAGTCTGAAGTTCCTTGAGGGTCGCTTGCCTTCCACCAATATGGTGTGCGTATCTCTACGTTGCAAGCAGAAAATTTTTCAGTAAAATGTTAAAGATTGAGGGTTTACTCGCCATGGTATAAGTGAAAACCTCTTGAATATGGCGTTAAACAATAACCAAATCAATGAATGTATAAATGTCGCGACCAAGGTGAGCTCCCACAGCCTGCAAAAATACAGTATATAAGACTACAGCAATATTAAGTGCAACAACATTGACGACTCTATAATGGTTGTCAATGGTCACATAGAACCAGTGAAATACGATATGTTATATATTTACACACAAGTTATGTGGCCTGCACAAATACAGCTCGCACCAAGAGTGTTCTCTTCAACATTGTATATGAACAGTCCTCATCTGAATTATCCAACTGTCACTTGACGCCAGCCAAAGCGAAACGCGAGATCAACGCCTGGGACCTGACACTACGAGAAGTGGGACCGTTGAAGACCTTTGAAGTATATGGGGTGCCATGACAACAACTCTTTTCCAGTCAACAAAAGGTGGAAAAACATGACATCAGCCGACGGAAGCTGCGAGGGACCAGTGCCGAGTTTTCCTTTATATCCCAATAAACTTATAAAACATTGCAGTAAATCCTCAATATCCGTTGCATCGTGCATGCATGTTAGTCCCACGTGCAATGTCCCGTTTCCTCTCACCATAACTAAAAGATTCTGGCAACGGCGAAAAACACCAATAAAATAGATATATAAATGAATTGTATTTCGTAGCTATCAGGAAATGGCGATACCCGAGAGATAGAAGATTGATTTCCATGAAGAGTACAGGGTGAAATATATTGAGAGCTTGTATCTGGAATACTTTGGTGCCTTTGACAGTATTAGACCACCCCATTTCACGGTGCAGGGCATTTGACCTAATGTCTACATCATTGCCCAGTGTAGTCACTTTTCTACGCTCCAGCGTGGTATGACTGTCGCTAATACTGCATTAGAGCGTAGACAAAGACTGCTGCTTACACTATATATCTGGGTACGATACATCCCCTCTCTACAAGGCCAGCTACACTACAGTTTAGTGCAAGCTTTACACGAAATTTTGGCTGTGTAATTTGCCTTTATAGAGATAGTTTAAATCTGTGGGATAGGATATCAGGAATTGTCACAGATCGAGATAAGTAGTGTTCAAAGAATACCCCGTATGTTTTATTATAGTGCAAAAAGTATACCTGCTCAGTTACTGAAACTACGCTAAACAATCCAGCCATCGTCCGTTTGCTTACTTTACAAACAAGCGGACGTCGGAGAGCACACAAAACCACAATCACACGTATATACAATGGGAAAAATGTAAAATCCAACACTTTTTAAAACCAGAGCAGCTAACTCACAAACAAACACAGCACAGTAAAGACGCAATGGAGATCAAAGTAATAAGTTTAATTACTGATACAAAAAGTTTTTACTTACTTATTGTTATCCATAAGTAATGCCTCTGTCAATCGATACAAAAAGTGTTATCAAAACAAATAAAATTTAAAAATATCCAAAATGAAAATTGCGTAAACATCAATTGAAGACTGTCCAACTAATTAACAAAGGCCACTGCCACTGATTGACGACTGCCACTTTGTGATAATTGGCAAATGGTGACACGAAACGGGTGAAATACCCTAGGGTGTGATTCTAAACTGTTCATGTGAATGCCCCCCTCACCCGCCCAGCACCATGGCTTTATTTTAATAGTCACAATTAGGTAAACATTTTATACACTGATGTCAACAGCATGGCCTTGGGAACACTTAGTCCACCAGCAGAATCATGTTTATGCAGGAATAATACCAGATAATACAACAGTAAATTAAAAGGTATCAAAATTAATATTATAAGAAAGCTTGAAAGCCTAAAGAGCATTTGTCAACAAAAGCATCCAACTTCGCTTGGAAGTAACAAATATGTATAAAATGTATGTAGGTATGTCCTCGTATTCTCTAGTTCTTAAATTTTCGTAGATGCTTACTTTAAAAATAGTTTAGTCACATAATTAAGAGGAGTCATTAGGTCTGTGTACATATATTGTATAAATATGTATTCTAGTTAAATAATATGGTCGTCTAATGGTGTTAATTTTTTAAATTAACATTAGATCTACGAATAATCTGTACCACAGGACAGTTAACATGGTGAATGTTACTGATGAAAATACTCCTGTAGTAACCTCACGTATTTAGATCTGTCTAGAGTGTTAAATAAAAGCATATCTTAACTGCAGTGTTGTTACAAATGAAAATGAATTATATCTACATGCAAGTATTCTAGGCACAGGATCATGCAATACTGGAGATGGAACAATAGTCTTCGACACCATCTCTTAATTCTATTACGAAGGCTTGACAAGTGGGACTTCAACAGATGACAACTTCCTCTCTTTCTCTGTGGAGGGTGGAAACCGAGCAGAGCCGGGGGGAACCCACGACCATCCGCAGGTTGCTGCAGACCTTCCCACGTACCGCCGGAGAGAAAGCCAGCATGAGTTGGACTCTTTGTGAGAGACTCCTGGGTCATTATGCTGCGCTAACGCGCTAACCTACTGAGCCACGGAGGCCCCTGAACAGATGACGAATACAAGGGTTTAAATTCATGCTTCGATAATTACCAATCCCTTCACCTTAAACAATATACAAAAAAGAAGAACGTGTCCCTGTATGTCAAATTTATTAACTCTTCAAAACACACTGAAGATCATGAGGCTGACAACCCTGTACAAGATTGAAGATATCAATTCATTTATACTATGAAACTCTCAAATAGCATCACGTTCCATTCGGAATGAGGCAAATGTTAAGGTAGCGGACTTCGATTATTTTAACTGGACAATGTGATTTAGTCAGGAATCATCTGTGTGCCAACAGAGCATGTCCGCCCACTAGCTCTGAACAGCGATCATGTTCGTTTTAGTAACAAAAGATCTATCCAGTCAAATCTGTACTTACGGGCACCTGTGTTTAACGTCTAACTGTCCTAAGCGGCCACTCTCTGCCGGGACCGAGCGATTTCCCATGTTTAACGACCTGTACTACGCGGACACCTGTCCAACGCGGCCAACAACCGCTATATATTGTAGCAAAGACCAATATCAACATGCCCTACGCGCCCAAGACTTTCAAAATTAATAACAAAAATTTCAAAATGGTGGCCACAAACTTCGGCAGCTTTGATAGTGATTGAAAATTTGCAATATTGTAATATGCATCTTTGTCTTGACCAGTGAAGTCTGTGGTTTACTTGTCAATGGCAGTAACGCTTCTTTGCTATAAAGCCCAGCTGGCTATTGTCAAGACAGCCACTGGCAGCCAGTAGGATTAGCCCTATGTAGAGGTCGCCTGAGGTGTGAAAGCAATAAAGTTACAGTGATCAAATCAGGATATAATCTGACCTCCTGTGGTTCAATCCACGAATGGTTTCTTTGAAAAAGCATCTAGATTGCCTGACCATTATCTTTGTAGGCACCTGGAGATGTGTCTTCCTGTTGGTTTGCCAAAATATAACCTGTCACAAACACGTTGAACCTCCCAGATCCATATACAAGTATGTTGTTACTTCCCCGGCAATGGCAAAACGAATAAATGTTTATACAGTTCATACGTCTAGCTGAAATCCGTAGTCCAAAAGTTTATTGGAATATCCTAACTGGCGCAAAACTGTCTAGACCATGACAATTTTGGAAGGAAAAGTGCTCAAGTCACACAAACGCTGACTTGAAACTTGGGCTGTAAGCGCTTGTTTATTTACACTCTATGTGACCACTATTAGGTCTTTAGGCTTATAAACTACACTGCTTAATTGTTTTGAGATACAATATTAGTATACTGTTGTTATATATCCACTAAATATATGCTCAGAACTTTGAAATTTAAATTTGATAGGGTTATTATAATTTTCAAGTTAAATTTAGGACTTTCTAGGTCCATAAAACCCATAATGTTTTCCTGTGTAATTAAAGTGACATAAAGTCTGCCACTATACATACATAGGAACCATGATAAACGACAAAGTTGTCATCGAAAAATATGTTCAAAAAATTCTAAAATATTCTGAAAGCCGAGAACATGGAGTTGATTATTGGGGATATGGCAATGACGGACAATTCACTCCAAGAAGCCATGTTGTAGAAGCCCTTTTGAACTTGGCCAATCCATAGCCATGAAAGCGTCACGTGATAATTGGCTGTCACGTGAAAAAATATTACCTCTCGATTGTCAGTGTGGTTTCTTATAGTGGATACAGGTATCGGTGCAATAAATTGGATTTTGCGGCTTAAGTGTAAAACTGATGTATTTTGAATCACACGTTTATAAGCAGGGAACCGAGAACGGCTGCCCTTGTCACAATGCGTACATTATGGGCAGGATACTGCAGTAACTTGTCACGGTAAGCTGGCAGAAAACCGTCCGGGAGAGTCATTGCTTGAAAAAAAATATTGTGACTTTCCATTATTTTTCCTTAGCAAAGTCAGAGTTAATACAAAAATATTTTTCCAAAATCTAAATAAAAGGGTCTGTTATTAATCAGAAGGTCCTGCAGTGTTCGGTAAATTCCCTGCAGTCGGTACATCCAGCTAGGCCAAATGCTTACACTCCTGTAGGACGAGGGCGAGCAGGACCGCTAAAACACGACAGTTGTGTCCACCAACATCGCCCTCACCGAGCCCCAAACTAAAAGAAGCATTAGCCCTTTGAACCTTTTCAAATTGAAAACAAAGTGTGCTGTTTTTAGGAGCGAATTATCTAATTCAAACTATATATATATATGTTCAAAACTTGTCCTTTTTAACGGTTCACTATCTCCAGTTCTTTCCAGGAAGCGTTTCGCGTCCAAAGCCATGAAATTAAGTAACAACTGTGTAACTGGCCTCGGGGTCATTGCAAGAAAATCGGATTTTGTCGTATTCATTCTCATAAACACTCTCATACGGGTTGCTGTCCACTGGAGTTGAAATCCGCGCTTCTCTCCCTTGATTAGAACTCTCCCGATTCTGGACGTGGACCGGATCCGAACGCTCAGAGGTTCCTCCTGACTTATTACCGTGACATCTTCTCCTGTAGAAATAACACAGTCTATGGTCACCTAAATAATTTCAAGAAAGATATACTATCTTAACACAAAATATAAACCCAACAAAGCGAAAATTATTACAGCAGCATATTACACTATAGGCCTACTTATCTCTAATATTGATTTATTCGGGTTATTTTGGCACATTTTCTGAGCACATGTAAAGGTATTAGGATTTAAATTGCACATTATTCTGTATCACAGAGAGGGAACGATGGGTGCAGCTTTAGGTGTATCACAACCTTTAGTGTATAAACAAAATATTATAAAAATATAATAAATACATAAAATATTACACGTATATCTATACTGTGGAATAAACATTCATGGTCCTATTTTAAGCTGGTATCACTTACGTGTACATCAGTACAATAACGACGATTACGACAGCGACCACCACAGCCACACAGCCTATAACCACTCCTGTGTAGTTATAGTTGACGGCTATAAACGATAAAATACACATTTACACAGAGCTGAATTTGCAGATTTTATTGTGCTACATTGTATTCAGTTTTTGGCGAGCAATGTATTTTATGACGGTGAACATTTCAGCAGCACAGGAATGTTTATTTTCTGAACAAAATCGTTACACTATGGCGCTGTGGGACAAAGCCTACACTCTGACATTGACAGACATACGCTATTAAAGTGCGAGGGGTGGGCGTATGGGAAATCTATTGCAGTGCAACTTTGGCGGAATATGTTAGAAATTTGAGGTGGGACTGACTTTGAGCTGCATGGTGAGTCACGTAAGCAAGAAAATATGCAATGGATTGTTGTTATCCTGCCTTCCACATGCAGACAATTATCTGTTGGAGGACTAAAACCGAAACAGCCTATAAATGAAGCGTAATCGGCAGGAAATGCTGATCTTTGAGATATTAATAACATTAACATACTCTTGTGTGTATAATCACTAAGCCTTAGGAATTACCTTTAGACATAAAATTATTGGCGACGTTCTACTTTCAGTTGAAATGTCATCAAAAGAGTGTATTTATATTCAAAGAAAATCTTTTTCAGGTATTGGTCATCAGATGTTTCCCAAACTGACACTAAAAGAGAATTCATGTGAACTGGTGCTTACGTGTACAAAATCTGCCTTCATGTCCATCTGTACAGCCTCCAATACATGCCCCACTGCTGACATCACATCCGGTTGGACCATTAAGACAGTTCTGACTACAAGTAAGTTTGCAGTTTTGTCCCCATGTGCCAGGGGAGCATGCTGTCAAAATAGAAGAACACAGTTTAGGAAAATAACGTTCACAGACCTTACAAATATAAAACTGTCTGGCACACCACGACAATTGTTTTACTGATAATTAGGACAAACATGATCACGGTAACCTGAAAGGCCAAACACAAGTAATTATGCTCTCTCCTCTTATATAATCATCTGTCAAATGTGTTTATATTATCTATTTACGTTTCTTGAGTATTTTCAGAGCAGGTCTGTACATCTGATAAAATACTTTATATTTCGGTTATCTTCAGACTTCTGTCTCATTTGTCGATGTTTCAATGTTACCGTTCTATAGCTTGCATTGTTAACTTTTTTTGTTTTTTTTTGTTTTTTGTCTGCATTGCAATCGCAATCGTACCTTTGGACGGATATATTAAAGGCAAGCTAGATTGAATTTCACAACATAAGCTGGCACCAATGCCATTATATCGTGGACACTAAAACTGGGATATTACATAATGTGGAACGAATAGACCATCCCTGGAAGGCAAAGGAAGCCTGACATCAGCTAATGCAGAGCGAGGAATGCTGTAAGCGTGCTTGAAATAAGCAATGGCGGCAAAGAGTGAGCGGCCAGGGGTCAGTGATGGGGGGGGGGGGGGGGGGGGGGGTGACTCTAGACAGAGTTGTATTTTCTCTCAGTCAAGTGATAGGAATAAAGGAATCCCGGAAGTTTTAGGTTATATGCGCATATTACTTCTATAATGCTACCAATATCCGAGAGAGAAGATGAGAAGCAAATGGTTTCTTTAACTCTCAGATAAGCGATTGGCCTTACACAAGAAATACGAAGACGTTTGAATTAACTCAATACATACATCTGAACAAAGTACATATGCAACAATCACGGGTCCTGCCTAGTACGCATGCCCACCAAATAGTACCAAAGTTGCCCATTGAATTGACATGAGACGGACGCATTAACATGCTTGTTTCATCTATACCCCTTATGTTAGTTCAGGTGCCGTGATTGCAATATTTAGTATGAACTAATACGTTTTAGTTAGTTCCATTTTGATTTAAAATTCAGACTCGACTCTCCCATTTAAGTCCATCTTAACTCTTTTTAATATTATATGTTTCACATCTGAAGCCTTATTGGGCTAATTGTTAGTCATCTAAAACATATGCCACGATGTATTACAATAGTACAATAATAATACACTGTGCTCCCCAAATTGTGAAGGCCCTTAAATACATTTAGATAGTTTCCTTCCGTCGGGGAATTCGCTCTTCCCAAGAAAAAATTGAGAATTATTTTTTTAGTGTGGATTACACTGCTAGCCTGTGATTATGTCAACAGCCAATCCCCACAGGGCTTACCAGGTACTAGGACCCTGACTACATCGTGTAAGGTATTAGTTCATTGATAAGTTGCTGCTTAACACCGTGCTCAAGAAGTTGTGTAGTATCAAATGAATGAATGGTTATGGCTTAACAATATCCTGGTGGGTATAGTATCGAAATTTGCGTATGTATTATATAGGGTTATATGCATTAAACCCTGTACTCATGACATGTAAAAAATAAAGAACACACCATCTAATTAAATAACCAAGACTTTATTATATCAGCTTGTTTTTGAGATTATCACAAAGAGTTTCTCAAGAACATACACTGCAGCACTAAATATATGTACAATCACACATTATGAGCTCTGAGAACTCACATTTTGTCTTGAACACATCCTGAAGTTTTTGCCTTGGTCTTATTTTCGTAAATATTACTAATTCTCTAACACCTTGTTTCATTTTTAGAGTAATCATATTTTGAGTTCAAGTTCTTTGTTGCATACATAATCAAAATCGCTTGTGACCTCGCTATGAATTATCATTGTCTCCTTACGGTGCAGGGAAACTCAGACTGGCAAAATCAGATTTCTGAAGAAGTCAGTCCACCAGCTGCAGAGTGGAGGAATTCATCAAGTAAATTTCTGTAGATGTCAGTGGCATGTAGAGGGAAACAGAAGCTTTAGGGTTTCTCTTCTGAGTAATAACCACACAAATTAATTTAGTACAAGCAACTACCTGAACTTACCTATTGAAACTAAAGTCTCTTTAACTTAATTAAATCACGTGTGACTGTTCACTGAAGTCTTTTTGAAAATATTCGTAATATGTACATAAAGATTTTATGCACCGAGGTCGATGGAGTTTTGATACTATTTAATTGTTTATATGGAAAAAATCCCGTGAGGAGTTCTGCTTGTTGAAGTTATGCTTTTTAAAGAATTCTGCAAAGCTACAGATATGTTAACAAAGATATGTATAGTGAAAATGCATGGTCGATGCGAGACATGCCTCTGAAAGGATAAAACTATCCCCTCCCCCCACAAAAAAAACAAGCTTACCTTTATCTCAGTTTTCTTCAAAATTATTCTGTCAATGTAAAAGCTCCCAGACAACACATTTTCCCTCATCTCATCAATTTTGAGGTGTTCGCGAATTCCATCGCTATGGGACTTGTAATCCAGTCTTTCTTTTGCTGCTAGTCGTGTAGATCTTTGATCAGACATTGTTGCAGAATAGAGTGTGTATGGAAAATTATGGGAAATAGTTGCCCTCTATGAATGTGCCAGACTAGGACTGCCTGTTGTGATGTTTTCGCCTCTTGAATAGAAGAAAATAATCTGTGCCTTTTAGGAACTGCTCGGGCGATTATTTTAGGTACGTTAGTCATATTTTTTACTTATTAGCCTGGTTTAGAATAGGTCCCATGCAAGAGACACATTGACAACACGACGTATGAAGGTGAAATACAATGGTCGGATTATGAGACTAAAATTATTTATCACAGAGGTGTGCTGTCTTCATCACCACTGCAAATGCATATCCCAAATATACTTATCCACACAGCACACATACTTGTCACTTAAACAAATATTTACATGCTCCACGGCTAACAACTAATATGTGTATTTGTATCAAACAGGCCAGTACAAAATGGTGAAATTAACCCGTGTAGTTGCCAAAGTAATCACCAGTTTCATTCGAAGTCATACTATCCAATTATATTCACGTTGATATCAAATATTAATATAGTTTTTAGTTCAGATTACGGCAGAGACACTCGTGGATATGTTCCCGTGTACAAGCTGAATATTTTACTTAATTCGTTGCTTTTATAATGTTTAAAGAGAAAAAAAAAACAAGCTCCTAAAAGAAATATTAGCAGTCGACTGAAACAAAATAATGTTATCTCTGTATTTGATGTATTTGGTTATATAGCACAAGTCATATTCCGTAAAAGAAGTATATTCTTCAGTATTGAAGTGCAAATGGAAATAAGTTTGGGTTGTAGTACAGTAAGGTGTTGTGACCCTGTAGCTCCACGGTATTATTTATCAACATTTAACACTGCGTGGTGTTAACAGCACGGAAGACTCGTTATATGTAAAAAAATGCTTTAGGGTTTCTCTTCTGATTTCCAAAGGCGAGTCAGTCCACGTATATATACAATCCACAGCCAGCAGAAATTCCTCAATTTACAGATGACAGGATGACAAGCTGTAGTGGGAACGGCACGCTGACGATGGTTTATTCCCCTACTGCCTGTGAAGGTGTAACTTCTCAGGGCGGACAGATTGACAGTAGCGTCCGTGATGCCGAGCTGGCGATGTATGTTTCACCCCTCCGAAATATACACAAAGTCACTTTTAGGGTAAACTGGGATGTACGTAATCGCACAAGGAGACAAAGAGCGATACAAGCTCTCGATAGCATTTCAGCCACACTGTTGTTCTTACAAGCAATATGTATAATTCCACAGCATAAGGCTGTAAGGTCAAATACCATCGTAATAATCTTTAATTCTTGTTCTTAAAACTTTTCTAAGAACACCAAAGGGTCGTGATCAGTATACATAGTGATATTACCAGAGCAACTGGTCAATTACAATTCGAAATGCTGTACAGCCAGCACCAGGCCAGACGCCTCCTTTTCTATGGTGGACTAATTCCTTTGATGTCTATTTAAGTTCCTAGAGAAATAGCTCACAGGCTGTTCTATCCTATCTTCTGTAATCGCCACGATATGGCTGAAATATTGCCCATGTGGCGTTAAGCCATAATCATTCATTCATTCCATCTTCTCCTTCCTGGAGTAAAAACAGATCCTACTTCGATGTCACTAGGCATCTGAAAGGGACGGCTTAGAGTTGGAGCTTTGAAAATAGGACGTTTAGATAGAATGTCCTTTAACCCATTAAAGCTGACTAACAACTATCTGACCATACACTTGAAATTCTTTTTGCGCAACAGAGTCAATGGAACAGCAAGAACGCTGAAATTGGGCACAAACCTACGGTAAACTACATACCTCAAGCACTCTAAGGAGGTCTTTCCTACAAGTATGCACTGGTAAAGATAGTATGGCCTGGACTTTGGCTGAATGAGGGACCAAGGTATGCCGCTTGTTCTTTGGCAAATTCTTCTTGAGATCAGTCACTAAACCCAATGAAGACAATCAAGAGAATATCTTTTCGAGATGTTTACCAGGTTCTTACTAAGAGCAATCTTAGTAATAAACTTGGCATTTCCTACCCTATCAATACAATCTTCACTACGAGGAATAGGATAAGAATCCGTCTTGTTTACAGCATTGATCTTTCTGTAATCCACATATAGGCGTATAGAACCATCGAACTTAGAAATAACTACAGTTGGTGAACAACAGCCACTCCGGCTATGCCCTATAACCCCGCTGTCTAACATGTACCGTATTTCCTAGTTAACAAGCTTTAGCATTGCAGGGTTAATCCTGAAAGGGTGATGTTTGATGGGTACAGCCCCTCCTACATCTACATCATGTCCTGCAGCATTAGTACAACCAGGTACATCCAAACATATTTTATTTATTTTTTTGATTGATGTTTTACGCCCTACTCAAGAATATTTCACTTCTCCGACAGCCGCCAGCATTATGGTGGCAGGAAACCAGGCAGAGCCTGGGGGAAACCCACGACCATCCGCAGGTTGATGGAAGACCTTCCCACGTACGGTCGGAAAGGAAGCCAGCATGAGCATGACTTGAACTCACAGCAACCTCATTGGTGAAGGCTTCCGGGTCATTACGTTGCGTTAGCGCGCTAACCAACAGAGCCAATCCTGTCTCCGACATTTAGAAAGGTGACTTAACACTTTACCTAAAATGCTCAACATATTAATGCGACATGTGACAGTTTCCCGATGACCAGGTGTGCTAATAATGTAGTTAACAGCGTTAGCTTTTTGCTAACCGATATGGTCCACTAAACTTGGCCTTAAGCGGTTCGTGAGGTAGGGGCAAACATAATCTAATAAGGTTACTTCTGTTTCCTGAGGACATCTAACCTTAAGACCATACGCCAACTCAAATGGACTAATCCCAGTGTACTCATTAGGAGTATCTCTAGAGGCAAACAATACAAATTTTATCGCTCTGTCCCAAGTTTCAGAATTTTCCATACAGTATGCTCGTAGAGCGCTCTTCATGATTTGGTGGTATATTTCCAAAGCCCCTTGGGATCGACAGTGATAAGGTGTGGATTAAAGCTGCTTAATCCCACATGAATTCCTGATATAAACCAGACATAACGATGGAGCCCTGGTCAGTTTGTATTTCCTTAGGTAAACCATATCTGGTGAAAAGATTAACAGACTATTAACTATCCGAGGTGTGGTTAGCTGTATCTGTTAGCTGTATCCATAATAGCCAATAAGTACCTTACTAAAAGGCACACTAAAACCCGGATTTGGAATTAAGGATTCCTTATACTATGCTGTGGTTTTCCTACAAGCTAACAGGTGTGACCTGTCTTACAGAAATTAACCACATCCCTGTGAATCTTAGGCCAATAAATATAGCGAGCGATTTTATTTTCTAATGCCTAAATGTCCACCTACTGGAATCTCATGACCCATCTTAAGTAGTTCCTGTCTACAGTTGGAGGTGAGAAAACTTGATTTAAATTTGCTTAATCATTAGCTAATGCATGAGGCAGTCAATACTTTCTTCTCAACAGCCCATCCTCCAGGTATTCCCTCGAAAAATAAAGCAGACTTACTTAATTCCCTTACATTCTCTACACTATCAATATCATGAAAGAACGTTTTAGCCAAATTAATATTACCCGCTGAATCCCCGATGGTTACAGAAGAGTTGTCTTCCTTCTCCCTAGCTCTTTTCTGTGACATGATAACCACACAAGAAGGAAATATACCTGGGAACTTGCCGTAGGTCTTTTGTATTTTCGTACAAAAACCTGTACACTGCAGACATGAGGACAAACCTTAACTTAATTTCATGCTAAATCATTACCGAGCATAAAAGAAAATACTTACTCAGGCAAACTATTAACAACTCCTACAATAACCAAATCAGAATTTACGGTCACCTCTAGTAAGGGAACAGACATAAAATTTCCATTAAAACCCTGGATCAGAACATGACTGGCAGCCTTATCGGAACAACATCTGCTAATATTAGACTGGTTTGCCCCAGGATTCCTAAGTATGCTAACAGGGGAGGTAACTCCATTACCAGTAACCACACCAGCAGACAGGTGTCTGCCCTACCTCTTTAACGTATAATTTGGCCATAGGATAAAAACTGCGTATGTTGACGGGGAACGTATCAGAAGAAAAACACACATTTGACTTTTGTTATCTGCTTGTCAGTACTAAAATTTGAAGTCTTTTTGTCGGAAAATTTTGTTCATTACTCTTATGATTTAACTCATATTCATCAGCCAAACTTGCCGCGGTCTTAATGTCCTTGACCTTCTGTTCACCTAAATGAGCCTTGACCTCATTTCCAACATTGTTCTTAAATTTCTCCAAGAGAATAGCCTCTCTTAAATTCTGAAAAGAATGACCTAACGTCAGAGCCCTATACAAGCTATTAAACAGCGTTTCTTTACCCCTGGCAAACTCCACGTAAGTTTCATCGACTGTTTCCTTAACTGTCTGAACTTCTGTCTACAGGCCTTCGGCAAAAGCGCTCAAAAGCAGACAAGACCAGTGCCTTGACTGTGTTGTAATCTGAAGACTGATCTACCGACAAAGTGGAATAGACCTCTGCAGCTTAACCTTCCAATGTACTCTGCAGTAACATTGTCCAATACTTTCAGGCCACTCCAAGTTAACAGTCACTTTCTCATATTTTGGGACAGAAAAAAAACTTTCCACAGCCTTATCATCGTATTTGGGCACTAATCGAAGGCTTTGAGCCAAACCAATCCATTGCTGACTACGACTAACAGCTTCTTTTTCACTACTTTTAACCCGGGGTTCCTTCAGTTTGAACTCCTGTTTTAACTCTGTTTCTCTCTTTCTTCCTTTTTTAATATCACCGTCTCTAACTCAAACTCTCTTTCCCTTTCTAACTTTCAACTTTCTAAGACTCTTAGGGCTTCTGGCTTAAGTCTAATTGAAACATGTCAGATATTTTCTTTAAATCTGCCTTCGTAGACAACTCAACAACCGACAAATCCTCGCAATCAAGGACTGAAGGTGCATTAAATTCCTCAGCCATAATGACACAATATAGTATACAAAGAAATTACATAAGTAGTTTTACAAAATGTCAATCTCTGTTTGATCCAAAATAGGAACCAAAACACCTCTAAGCACCGCTAACACCGCTGACAATTAACGTGCTACAATCTAGCACAAGCAGATTTTAGTTCCCGGACAAGTCCCAAATATGTAATGGTACCACTATCGGAGAGCAAAGATGAGAAACAACTGGTTTGTTTACCTCTCAGATAAGCGACAAACCTTACGCAAGGTCAAGTGGACTTTCTAAGCGACTGTTGTGGACTTTAGTAAATGACTGCCTGCTTCACAATTCCGTCGGCCTTATATATAGACTAACGTAAAGAAATTCCGGATGGTTTGAGCGTAAATATGTAAAGACTTTGGTAGGGTATGTGTAAGGAGGAGGGATATAGAATAAGATCCTTTTAGAAGGGGAAGGTTTTTAGTTAGTAACAGCAGACATTTTGATTTAATACAAGGGACTGGCATACTAACTTTGTCGACAGTTAGATCCCAAGAAACCGGCCTTACAGCGGGGATTCTCGTCTGTGATTGGACAGCCCCCAGATGCTCTGTCACACGTGACGTTGTTATAACATTCGCCACACTTTTCCTCACAGCCGGCTCCCCAAAACCCAGCATCACATCCTGCCAAAAAAGTCAAAAGTTCAAAAAATATTTAGTGGCAAATGGTTAGTATGATAACGCAGCGCAACGACACAAGGGCGTCACCAAAGCGGTCGTTGTCAGTTTAAGTCCAGCTCATGCTGGCTTCCTGTGGGTCCTACGTGAGAAGATACGCCAACAATCTGCCAATGGTCGTGGCTTCACCCGCTTTTCTCCCATTATAATGAATAAGCAGAAGAACACTGTCTTCCATTTTATTCCAGGTCAATTATTACACTGAAATCATAGTTTAACAACCCGGTTCTAAACACCTACATTGCTTTACGAATACAACCGTACAGGAACAGTGATGCATTGCAAAAAGTAACAAAAGAGTACGCCGCTTGGAGTCGACGGTTTGGAGATAGTAGATAGTTGTATCTTGAGTCCATCCTTAGGCATACTTTGAATTCATTAGTTATCCGAGTTTGAAAGATGTTAAAGCGTGTAGCAGTAAACCCTCTTTAATGAAAATCCAGCTGTTAAGTATTTTCAATGGCGAAGTGCAAAACCCAATGACAAACTTTCATTCTAGATATAAAAAAAGAAAACCAGATTACATTCAAGGAAAACACCGTTGGAAGAAATTTCGAACAGGCAGCACATGCTTTACCTGAACTTGGAGGCAGTTCTAAATCAAAACATGACGGACGTTAATTCAAATGCTTGAATGACTGGATCACTGCTTAAGAATGCTTTATCAATGCTTCCTTTGACATATATACACTTGGATGACTTAGGGAATCCGTGTGTATCAAATGTAAGGATAGGTTCACGTTGTAAAGATTGGTGGAATTTTTTACGTGGGGTGAGATAGCCAGCCACGCAGTGCCCTACGTACTGTAGCCTATCTCTTTTAGAGAGCCGCCTTTATTCAGCTCTCTGTTTGGGTGGAAAGAATTCAATGCCTCAGGTGACGGCACAATTATTTTAAAAAATACAGTTTATCGGTCACGATTGAATACGAGGATGAAACTCGTTTATTACATTCGTCATGGTAACCAGATCACTTCTTTAGCTCTCAGCCTATGCACCAAGCCAAGCCAACCGCCATATTAGCGCTAATTATGACCTTTGTCGGTCACAAAGAAAGTTTTTTCATCAAAAAATACCTTGAGATATGCTAATTATGAAATGGTAATGGTAGTTCCACCTCCATGCTTAAAACTATTTGAGAACGGGTCAAAGGTCAGTATTTGGGCTAAATTAGCATAAGACAAAATATCGATCACAATATTATGAGGTTGAAACTTATTTTATGCATTCCTCGTGACAACCTGATCACTAATAACCAATTCATAAGCCCTTATGAACTTAGCCAATCACTAGCGCTGAAAGGCTCACTCTAAGCTCTCTACTGTCAGTGTGGTTTCTTAAAGTGGATAGGCAGATATGGATGCACTAAATTTGATTTTGCGGTTAGTTTAAATGTTAAATTGATTCATCTGAACCACACATTTATGAGTAGGGAACTGAGAACAGCTGTCATAGCGTACGTGTTGGGCAGGAGACGGCAGTAACTTGCCAGGGCAAGAAAAACACCTCAGGAGAGTCATTGTTTGAAGAAAAATATTGTGAATTACATGGAGAAAACCGACTAAAATGTTGACCGCCATCTTGTCTAGATCCTGCTCACGTGCAGCAGAAATGTTGTCACAGGGAATGACATAAGGTGGAAATCCCTCATAGTCCAAAGGATTTTGATAGTTCAATACGAGGTCATGGCTCCTAACCCTTTAATATAAATGTGGATCCCACGAAACTTCACGGTAGGTATTTCGAAAAAAAAATACCAAAAACAGTTCATTAAAACCAATCCGACCTGAGATGGCACAGGTTTGTGCGGGTGATGTCCATCCCATGTTGAATCTGTATGTTGCATTTCACTGTCCACCATATAGACAGCGATCATACACTGGCTTAATAACCTAATATTTATACTACGAATCTATACAGGTGGAAGTTAGTAACCTACTGCTCACCATCAGTCTTGGGACACTTTCATGATTAGTTTACCTCTAACAGTACGTGAAGGTGTGAAGTCGGAGTCCCAATCTACTACTACCCCCATCAAATCCGGCTATGGATGTTGATGGACTGTTCCTTGGTGATTCCTTACTAATGTAGCTGTTTATGGACTGACGTTTGGGGGAGACTCTAACTGTTGACGACTTGTTAAAGTGTCACCTCGTTTCATGCCAGTGTCCATCGAGATCGTGACGATAGAAGACAAGATAATACTGATGAGATGTGTTATATATGTAACATTGGCTGAAAATTCCACCATTTTCGGTGTATTCTGTTTCTGCCCTAGTATTAAATGTCTCAAGCTCATATAACTACAAAGGCCTATTTACGACCTTGGAATTCAGCTATAAATAGTTATGCATATTATTTAATCTGAAATGAACACATTACGAATTATGGTGATATTAGTTTCAAAATCTAGTTTGTTATACATTGTCTCCTTTTCACTATATTGGGACCTGGAAGATGATAGAATCTTACCTGCCTATCTGCTACCTGAAAGACGATAGAACTACTCGAGGATAATTTAACATTTTGCGATTCGTTTATTCAAGTCGCGTCAATTATTTGCTGGTTAATTTTATTGTAACAAAATGTTCATCTACAACTGAATTCCTAATTTCTGCTTTCTATGAGTCTTATTTCTTTAGATCATTATACTGTCTTACATTTATTATAACACCCGGGAACCCCATAGGTTATTAGAGTACCTTAAACTCTACTGTCAGTTCTTCCTCTGGCATCTTATGTTCGGAGATTTATTTGAGAATTTCACAACTTACAGAGAATTAGACCATAACAGTTATCCCTGGACTAGTATCACAATTATGGTGTTAAATTTTGCCTCTGTTTTGACTGGATCAAAAGTAGATATCACGGGATCATTTAAACAAAAACTCAATAAAACCAGTTCCCAAAAGAATATGTAAAACATATAAATGGTCAATAAATCTGGTGACATGTAAGAAGAAAGCATATGAGTCACAAGCTCTTCTCGAGTCACCTGTTTTACACTTCAAACTAGAATATCCCGGCATGCATCTGGGATTACCACGACAGTACCCGGATGCCGTGTTACAACTGTCCGGTCCACTTGCACACGATCCACAGGTCTCGTTACGGTCGTGGCCATATTTACCTGCTTCACAGGCTTAATTTAAGTAAAAAGAGAAAATAAAACTCGATATACAAGTCATTTCAGTGCTGTTGTAATGTATCCAGATACACAGGCTATACACGCAAGCAGGAAGTGGTAATTGTTGTACTGGATGTACCCAACGTTTATAATATATATAAAATATAACTGGAACAAACGTGCTCGCTTTGGGCGCCGGCAAATACATGGAGCCTCCTTTGCCGTGCGCGGGACCTCGCTGGCTGAGTGAGTACTAGTACGTATCACAAGAATGGTATTAAAGATTCTGCCTCTGTTTTGTCTGCACTTAATTAGCTTTGATTCCATACAATATTACAAAAACGCGTAAGTCTACGACACATGTTAGTAAGACCAGGACCAGACAAAAGTTCCAGAATTTCTGGGCCCAGTTGTTCAAAAGTATATAATAGAAGTTATGCCCGGTATTAACTTTATTCAGGGTTACAGTGCATTCAGTTTTGTATTAGGCCAAGATCAGTATTAACATTTAAGCCTGGTTTAACTTTTATTACACTTTTAAACAACCGGCCACTGGATACACAAGTACGTAAACTGTATATGATCGTAACAGTGATGAGATACATGGATATTCCCTGTGTACATACGGGCAGTCACTCTCACAGAGGTGTTGGTATAAAAATACTCAACCGGAACTACTTGTATATCACTCCGCGTGCCATATAACACACAATCTATACTTACCCCACGTAAACAATGAAGCGGAGATCCATTTCCAAAAAAACATGATCACTATTTCCTTAAATAATTTGGAAAAATTAATACATATAAATGATCAAAAAACCTGGTGACATATAAGAGAGAAGCATGTAAAACATTATTCCCGACTGACCTGTTTTACATTTCAAACCAGAATATCCCGGCATGCATCTGGGATTACCCCGACAGTGGCCGGATGTAGTGTTACAACTGCTTGGTCCACTTGCACACGATCCACAGGTCTTGTTACAGTCGTGGCCATAAGTACCTGCCTCACAGGCTTGATGCAAAAAGAAACATCATCATAATTTGGTGGTTATAGCTTTCTGTGTCAAAGAATAGGCGATCTGTTAAAAACAAAAATTGACATTTATATGTTGTTCTTTTATATTTATAAGAGAGCAAACATTTGGACTTCACCACTTGTTCAGTATCCTCCTTGAGACATATTAAAGCTTAAATCTCGCAACGCAACGCAAATCCCTCCACGTAACGTGTTTAAGGTTACGTTTTCGTAAAAAAATGAAAAGACAATCGCTTTTCTGAAAATTAATTAATTGAGCAGAACAGAAGCCGATTTTTGAGCAAATATGGGATCCTCTAGGCATTGGGTTTCAGATTGAGCAAATAGTCGGTAGCAACAGATCCTGAGGTTCCAAATGCGGATAGGAAAATGCCAAGTGTTTTGCCAAGTGTTTAGACAAGTGTTCTGAGTATGAACAAACTATTCAACTTTTGCTTTGAAATCAGCCATACCGATAAATCCTCAGTGTGCGAATGACAACAATGACAACACTTGATGTCGAGTTGCACCCAGGACCCACCTTACGTCAATGGTCTATGATGAAGAGACATACTGCCGAAATCAGAATATTTGAGTTGGTTCAATTGAAACAAGGCTAAAATATGAAGTAAGTTTCATCATACAGACAACTGAAAAATATGCGTAAAATACTTCTTTCATTTTTTCAGATGTTTTAAGAGTGTTAGAAGGCATTCAAATGTTTTTAAGCTCTGATGGTCGCTATGTGTCATACTGACGGTATCTAGGAACTCTGACGTCACATCACGTTTTTCCTGATGTTCAGAAGAAGAAACGAATTGTTGCGAACATTATTTCAGTAATCTTTCACTCATGGGCAGAGAGTTATTCTAACATTCAGTGTCGTTATTAGAGTTGAAAAAATTTCCTGTGACGTCAGAGTCCCTAAAGTCTGATAGTTTGGTCCACAGAGCCGCCCTTAGAATTCAAGTGTTTGAGTGCTTTTAATTCTTTTCACAAAAATGTAAAAACAATTTAAAAAAAGTATATTTATGTCTAGGTTTAAGTGATGTATTTAGTGATGCCCACGCCGATTTCATGCGGTCTGTACCTTTAAACTAAATATAAAAATGAGTTGCATTTGACTCCTAACTAGACCCCCTCGGCCTATAATTTGCGAAAAATGACAATTAAGAGAACTGAAAAGGGGAAATCCGTCACTGGTGTCAAGCGAGATAACATGCAAATCAGGCAGCACAAAGATTCCCACGATACAACCTTTGCTTGTGGATCGCACATGTAAACAATGCTATACATTGGAAGCGATTTATGCTAAAGTCTAGCAGACCAAATAGAACCTTCCTTTTTATCGATAATGCATTATAAATAATTCGTAACTGCCAACGAACTGTAATACAGAACTGAAATTCATGGTAGGTCTCTAACATTTGAAGTTCGCCGAATATCTCCCGTCGTTTAGACAACAAGGGGAGGTAACCCAGTCAAAACAGTCCGTCATCGTCCGTCATCTAAATATAGCGACTTCAGAGAATTTATGGTGGAAGGGAAACCCGAACAAAACTGAACATTCGATTATTAACTCAGTCAGACAAATGTCAGTAGCCATCAAGATTATGCAGATGGCATCTAAAATAACAGCGCATTTTTTTCGCCGCCAGCAATATGTCTCTTCAGGATAGGATGTCACAAATTCGACAAGAGTGACTGAAACAGCGGTTTGTAGCAGCTAGGAACAGATTTGATAATATTTCGGGTAACTAATTTGTAAATTTCGAACTCTTTAACACCGTGCTTAGTTATAATTTACAGACAACAATTGACAACAGGGGAAGCAGCGAAAGTCGTGCTTATCAGGGTGTTTTCCATTGAAAACTACATTCTATACCACGCATCTAAGGCAAATAACAATAACTATGGAACTGAGTCTTAAAGTGAAAGAAAGCTGAAATAAAAATAAGGCACACAGTTCATCACAGTCAGCTGAAAACTGTCCAAAAAATTTTTAATTAAATTTTAACATTTTAAGAGGAATTAAATACATTCGGATGGTAGACTTTAGTAACAATAACAATGTTTAGGTACTCTGAAGTTCCCCCCCATACTGAACACAACTTTCAGTGTTAGAATATTTCTTATTACCCACAAGTAAAACATTACTTATGTAATGTTCTTTTTTTATCAGTATGGTCCTACAAGGTGAAATTAATGAAGAAATGTTATGAGACCCTAGAGTGCATTACCACTGGCAGTATTGTTCACACAGTCAAGCATTTAACACTGGCAGCATTTAATTCCGAGAAAAAAAAGTTAAAATAAATAGGTAAAATTTAGTGAAATAATTTTCAGTTGGCTTTCTTTTGATGTTCACTTCATTATTTTCATCCGCTTTTTTCCTTTCAAGTGAAATGGCTTGCTCAGTATGTGCACAGAACAAAACGAGCTAAACGAGCTAAACGAAAAAGGCTGTCGGTATTACAGGTGAAGGGAGATAGCTTGACACCAAACTAGTGAGTTTGGTTACACATTGGCAAGTCGCGACAATAAAAACTCCTATAAAGAATTATATCTCCAAACTATAATGTCTATGTAGACATTAGCACACTGATTGATCGCCAGAAAAGTTTAATTGGATTGATATCTATTAAACCGCTATAATCGGTACGAAGCCAATCACATGCGCAATAACACAGTCATTCGAATATATATTGATGAACTTCTTTCAGTAACTGACCACATACAGTAATATTCAGAAACCCTAACGCCAATGCTGTGGTGGTGAGTTCAAGTCCAGCTCATGTTGGCTTTCCCTGCGGCCCTACGTGGGAAGATCTTCCAGCATCTTGCAGATAGTAGTGGGCTTGCTCCAAGCTCTGCCTGGTTTCCCCCCGCCATAATGCTGGCCACCGTCGTATGAGTCAAATATTCTTGATTACAGCGTAAAAGAAACCAACCAAATAAATAAGCAAGTAAATACTTCAGGAAGATCATGTTACAAAGATAACGTATGCTTCCAGACGTCAGCACCACAGCCATTGTCCCATGTAACATATTGTGGTTTTACATTATACAATAAAAAAGTATCGCAGTTTTCTTTGATGTATCCCGGCATGCATACAGTTTGATTTTCTGTGCGCGGACAGAGCCCGGATGACGTGTTACAGGCACTGGGGCCCTCAGCACAGGACCCGGAAGTTTCCGAACAATTTAATCCATATGTACCATTATCACAAGCTGAAGATGAAAATATTAGATAGACATATGGCCAATAGAAGAGACTGCGACATAAAAAAAAAATAAATAAAAAAAGTTGATAAGAATGCTTTATAGTATTCTAGATCAGATCACCTCAAAATATGCAGGAATATTCTACAAGTTGAAATCCGATTTTACAGCAGTTGTAAATATCAAGACGTATCCTTTGAACGCATTGATTTGGATATATGATGACCACAGATTCCAGCATTAGAAAAACGATGCGTTAAAATATGACTTAATGACCCGTATAGATAACGGGTACTAGCATAAAATCCACATTATATCGGGGGAAGTCAAATGCCCATAAATTATCGAGAGTTTGTTTGTATGTTGTAGCCTTTAATATTCAAATCATACTGTTTTAATCCCACAGAATTCTAACAAAAAAAGTCCACGGCGTTTGGTTTTCCTCTAGCATACACATGGGTGGAAAAAAACAGTAAGGGAAGTGAAAGTACAGGGAACATGCACATTAATAAGCGTAAAATGCGTTTTATTGATTGGTAAGTGCTAAGTACAAACTCTAACACGTAAGCCAAGAATGCGTTTTAGCTGTTAGGTATGATAAACCTGGTCAGGTAACGTTCAGCATGGGTTTTGAGTCGGCTTTAGTACATTATCGTAGAAGTAATGCGATACGTTGATATTTCCAGCGCACATATGGCCAACCATGCCCATAGAGATGTTGGTATAAAAACAATCGTCAACTGGGACCACTTTTGTATTATCCCACGTGCCATACACGTGTCAACAATCTAGGCGTCAAGTCCGACATATGCATACCACTCGTAAACCATAAAGTATTATCCCGAGTAGATATCACGAGATCATTTACACCAAAAACCTCTAACACAAATTCCCAAAAGAATATACATGTGTACAAAATAATAGATATAAATGATCAGTATATCTAGGGACACGTAAGGGACAAACATGTAAAAAACAAGATATTCCAGTCTCACCTGTGTTACATTTCAGACCAGAATATCCCGGCATACATCTGGATTCACCCTGACAGTGCCCGGATGTCGTGTTACAGCTCTCTGATCCACTTGCACACGATCCACAGGTCTCGTTACAGTCGTGGCCATATTTACCCGCTTCACAGTCTTAATTCAAGTAAAACGAGAAAATAAAGCTCGATTTACAAGTCATATCAGTGATGTTGTAATGTATCAAGATACACAAGCTATACACTTAATCAGGAAGTAAAAGTTGTTGTACTGGATGTACCTGACATTTATATTTATGTATTTATTTCATTGGTGTTTTACGCCATACTCAAGAATATTTCATTTATACGACGGCGGACAACATTATGGTGGGAGAAATCGGGCAGAGCCCTTGAGAAACCCACGACCATCCGCAGGTTGATGACAGATCTTCCCAGGTACGGTCGGAGAGGACGCCCTGTGAGCACTAAGCTCTTGGCCATTTAAGTTGCGTGTTCAATATCAGCTCAGGCTGTTTACACAGCGGTTTGCAAATTTTCTGTCAAAGGTCTGGGTGACTTGAGAAAACTAATTGGGCAAAGGTAATAGCTGTAATGTACACTACGACATAATGCTCTAACATACAGTAGACGTATCACAAGAATGTGTAAAAGATTCTGCCTCTGTTTTGTTTGGACTTAACTAGCTTTGAATCAGCGCAATATTATAAAAACGCGTAAGTCTAGGACACATGTTGGTAAGACCGGGGCCAGACAGAAGTTCCAGAAGTTTTGGGCCCAGTTGCTTAAAAGTATATAATAGCAGTTAAGCCCGGTATTAACTTTCGTCAGGGCTACAGTGCATTTAGTTTTGTATTAGGTCCAGACCAGTATTAACAATTAAGCCTGGTTTAACTTTTAGTACACTATTAAACAACCGGCCACTGGATACACAAGTACGCAAAAGTGTGTATGATCGTAACAGTGATGAGATACACTGATATTCCCCGTGTACATACGGGCAGTCACTCTCACAGAGGTGTTGGTATAAAAAGACTCAACAGGAACTACTTGTACATCACTCCACGTGCCATATAACACACAATCCATACTTACCCCACGTAAACAATGAAGCTGTGATCCATTGCCAGAAAACATGATCACCATTTCATTAAATAATTTGTAAAAATTAATACATATTAATGATCAAAAAACCTGGTGACATATAAGAGAGAAGCATGTAAAACATTATTCCCGACTGACCTGTTTTACATTTCAAACCAGAATATCCCGGCATGCATCTGGGATTACCCCGACAGTGGCCGGATGTAGTGTTACAACTGCTTGGTCCACTTGCACACGATCCACAGGTCTCTTTACAGTCGTGGCCATAAGTACCTGCCCCACAGGCTTGTCGCAAAAAGAAGTAAAAAACGAACATCATCATAATTTGGTGGTTATATCTTTCTGTGTCAAAGAATAGGCGATCTGTTAAAAACAATAAGTGACATTTATATGTTGTTCTTTTCTATATATAAGAGAGCAAAAGTTTGGAGTGCACCACTTGGTCAGTATTCCCCTTGAGACATATTAAAGCTTAAATCTCAACATCCATTCAATTAAAGGACAGGACAGCACCTTGCCAAACATATTTCAGTTGAAAGCAGGATTCTCAAGCGGTCTAAAAAGGATCATACTTTATTGTTTTAATGAGATTTTACGGAATAATATGTAAAACAAAATAACATTATTGCACAAAATTGCTGGTGTGAGACGAGTCAGTCATCTTGAGAATTTTTCCAGTCAAACACGTTGCTATAAGTTTGCGCGGCCTAAGCTGTGACGTAGCGTTTACCCATTCACTTCATCAAGCGACATATGAAAACACAGAACTACTGCATAAGACATTATTTTGAGATTGTGTACAACAATTTAGTTCCGTCTAGGTGAAGGGCCATTTCACAAAGTGTTGTGGGACAGGTCTGTATCATTTGTGGATTACCACAGATGTAAAGCAGATGATTTTCAAGCCGTGTAATACTCAACGGCGGTGTCACAAATTATGTCCGACAGTAGCATACCGTCCCGGCCAAAACCTCATTCCTCTCCCCAAATGCATTTTTTTTTGCTCCGTTTGTCGCATACAAGGGATATTTTTTTCTGTTTTCCATTTTAAAATACAGTAAAATTATTGAAACGCCATATTTGCGATAACTGGGTCAGCACGGCTTTCTTCCTTGAAGCCACTGCTAGAGTGGAATGCTTAGATCAACGTCAGTGGTGCTTACATTTATTTCCATTTTGTTTCAGAACATGTTTCCGTTTGTTTTTGAGCATAATTCTAACAACAATCTTATTGTAATTTTGTAAATTTTGTAAACATTTAACTGGGGTCAAAATCAGCAGCACAATCCCTCCAGAGGCTACAACCTGAACCAGGAATACCCCGGTTGTGCGTCTACAGCTGCCTATTTATACAAACTCTCTAGGTCTACTATATCAACAGTTCAAGCAGTGGAAGAAGTATTCTTCCAGTATGTCCAATTTATGAGAAAACTTTTTTGATAACTTGGGCCTTTATCGCCAAGTCCACAACTTTTATATGTCATAGGCTACTGCTTAGACTTTTGTACGGAAAATACCTGCTGCGTTACAGACCTAGAGGTAGTGTGATGTCACCTTACTCTCGAGAGACGTGCTTAAGATATATCAAGACAAAGTTTCATTAAACTTTGACTAGATTAAAAAAGAGCTAAAAAAATATGTAATGTCGGTTTAAGACACTTTCAATGATGGCCTTTCAGTGGACATAAACATTAGTGTGGTGCTGTCTTTCACTTTAATTTGGAGGTCATGTGTTTGAGGATAATGTAGCCATTTACATTGTACAGAATCCTACACACTTAACTGTCCTGCGTCCGTTACACATGTAGCCAGTATCACATACTGACTTTCTTCTCTGTTATACTGAATCTTACATACCTGCCTATCCATGTGACTTCTTGTGTTTTATCTCTGTTGTACTAAATCCTACATACTTACATGTTCTGTACATGCTACACATGTAGCCAGCATCACATCTTGGCTTTCCTCTCTGTTGTACTGAACCTTACATACCTGCCTATCCCTTACATGTTACCCATGTAACTTCTTGTGTATCGTCTCTGCTGTACTAAATCCTACACACTTAACTGCACTGCGCCTGTTACACATGTAGCCAGTATTACATACTGACTTTCTTCTCTGTTATACTGAATCTTACATATCTGCCTATCCATGTAGCTTCTTGTGTTTCGTCTCTACTATAGTAAATCATACACACTTATGTGCCCTGTACATGCTACACATGTAGCCAGCATCACATCTTGGATTTCCTTGCTGTCGTACTTAATTCTACGCACTTCCCTGTCGAGCAATTCTCACCCATGAAGCCAGCATCGCATCTTGGCTTTCCTTTCTGTCATACTGAATTCTACACACTTACCTGTCGAACAATTCTCAAGCATGAAGCCAGCATCGCATCTTGGCTTTCCATCAGTTAGAGGACATTCCCCAGTATCTTTATCACATTTGTCGGCCCAACAATGGCCACAGTCCTTTTGACAATGTTTTTCCCATCGACCGTCAACACATTCTGCGAAAGTAATAGAATGGCATGTAGCTGTTTCACTCAGAAGGAAAAGTTTGAAATATTGCGCAATAACAATGACTTATTGACGATGGGAAGAAGGAAACTAAGCAGGGCTTGAAGTAAATTACTGGCCTGCAAAAAAGTAACTGGATTTCAACATGCTACTTCGCTTTTGTTGATACATTTAACGTGTTAGAATATAATATAATTATATAATGAAGACGTACAGAATGGAGAGTAAAACCAAAGCAGGGACAGTGTGATAGTTGGTAAATTGTCACACGAGGTCACACGTAACTAATGAAATACGGCGTCATGTCAATTTACCCTAGTCAGGGCTTTTATTGTGACAGTTCATGTAAATGAATGAATAGTAGCAATTTATACACCCTCTAACATCATGGCTTAAACAAAATTAGTAAAAGTCTGTGAGATGTCCGTCTGTTACAATGTGTATTACTCAACATTGTCAAAAGATCAGCTTTCAAAGACGCCAAATCAAGACAAAAAAACTAGTGACATTTACTTGAAAAAAAAAATGAAGATGACAAACAAATGGAGATTTCTCAAATAAAACCGTGGATACTTCTCATCCACAAGTGTTGTCGACAATTCCTGTTAAGGTTTGCTTTGAATAGGTCGCTTTGTCATTCGATTTCAACCTTCATGTGATACTTGTGGACATTGCTTTACATGAACAAGCAATCCCTTCCTGATGGGCTTACGTTACATTCTTAAATATCAGTTTTCAACTTCCGGTTGTCAAAGTGCTGTACTTCCCAAGGATACGTTGATTTATTCATCTGATCGGTATTTCACGCTGTACTCAAGAATACCTTACTTATACGACAGCGACCAGCGTTTATAGTGGGAGGTAACTGGGCAGAGCCCAGGAGAAACCCATGACCATCCACAGGTGTTGGGTATACATGTACATGACTCAAGACAATTCAATTGTTTGGTCATCAATTATCAATTCCCACTTTCAAAAGAGGCCAAACTGTGAATTGCTTTCGAAGCATATTTCGAGTCCACTGGCGTTTGACCGAGCGGTTTTGCCCACTAAATCCCTCAGGAAAACTTTTACTGATAAAATTTTCAAGAATTCTAGTACAGTGTGCCTCAGTGGACGAAGATTATCAGGCCTCGTGCGATCAGTGCTGTCATATATATACGCACAGTGCTGTGTGGCCAACCGTTAACGTGTATAAAACAAATGGAAAATAAATAGGGGAGTGTGGCCACATAGCGTTCGTACATATTTGAATTGTACAAGTGCGGAAATCGCTCATACTTTTCACAAGGGCTTATTGAACACAAACTGACACGATAGGATACAGATATTATACACTGCTGAAGTTGTTAAATGGGGGACAGTAAAGTGTATCCAAACCCATTCGCGCTGAATAGACTTCATCAATATGCTTGTCTGGCTTGCCTGCAGGGTGCGGTAGCAAGCTATACAAACCTGACTGTCGGTGTATGAGTTAGGTGCCCATCACGTTCAGCAATTATATATACCAGAAAAATATCCGACAATGAAGCGGTAGATATGGCAGTTTACATTATACACATTATATATAATTTAATTTTATATAAAAATTAAGAAAAGTGGTATTATACTGGATTTAACTTGAAGGCAAACTGAGAAGTGATTGACTGCTGGTCAGGGAGGCTTTCTGTTTGAATCCAGCTGTCGCTATTTCCAAGGTGGATTTAAGTGTATAGATTTGTCTGGTACGTAGCAAATGTGATTGGCTGACAACAGGCACTCTGCACCCAGCTGACAGTAGTCATACAATAAAATACTCTTCAGTACTCTTGGTTAAAGAGCAGTCAAATATATAAAATTCGAAGTGATTTTATACAAACAAATATGTTCAACACCTTTTGATGTAAAAAATTACCATCTAGGTATTGGTGATAAATGGAATTTTTTCTCTCTTGCAAGACAGAAAATAACTCCATCTGACAGTTTTCCAGATTGGTCATCGCTTTCGTGTATTACCGCATTTATATTTCTTCTCCTAGTCAGCATGAGCCTATTATTTATGTTAAAGCCACTTTACCTGTACACCGTGTCCTTGTGACGTCACATTTGGAACATGCTGTCGTTGTATTACATTGTCGTCCACACATTTCACCATACCATCCAGCGGAACACACTGTCAGGGGTATAATTAATATGAAACGTTTATCCTAGTTGCCTCAAATCTAATGTTTTAATTATTTGCTTTATGAGTAAGTGAGTGAGTGCTTGGGGTTTAACGTCGTACTTAACAATTTTTCAGTCATATGACTACAAAGAAATCCTTACAGTGCATATAATGTGCCTCCTTGTTGCAGGACGGATTTCCACCGCTCTTTTCACCGAAGGCAAGTAAAGCGCCCCGCCCGAGCCATTATACTGATACGGGTCAACCAGTCGTTGCACTATCCCCTTCATAGTGAACACCAAGCGAGGAAGTTACAGCTTCCTCTTTTAGGTTTAACTCTACCGCTCCCGAAGCGGACTATTTGCTTTATGAATGATGAAAATAACCACGTGAACCTAAATTGTTAACAATCTCATCCTTTGTTTTAAACAGTTCAACTATGTATTAGCTATACATATTTAATCTCAGATAACATCAATATCGCCTGCATGATATACATATTTTTCTGTTTTATACTTAATATAGTTTTCTTTTTGTTCATATAGAGATTTCGACGGAATTTTGAAGCCGTTGTAAAGA
This sequence comes from Liolophura sinensis, assembly GCF_032854445.1. NCBI lineage: Eukaryota > Metazoa > Mollusca > Polyplacophora > Chitonida > Chitonidae > Liolophura > Liolophura sinensis. The sequence goes on along the minus strand of NW_027017954.1, from coordinate 771,949 downwards.
AACAACCTCGATGTGATTGTCTTGTCTGTGTACTATTATGACATATTAAGATAGATGCTGACACGCTGTTATCACAGACACATCAATGTACCGTAGATAAGCACTTCACGAGGCAAACCTGGCCCTGGTCATACCAAAGACGTTAAAAATGATACTTGTTGCTGCCTCTCTTGGCGCTCAACACTGAGAGGTGTTCTAGCAAGGAAATATTACTGGTCTGTCCGGTGTCAGTATGTTGTGACTTGGTGGCGGTACCATGTGTATTGTATTTGGCATGGTACTTCAGTGGCGGCAGTGGCAGCATGGACGCCCTGCCATAAGAGTGAGTGAGTGAGTGTTTGGGGTTTAACGTCGTACTAAACAATTTTTCAGTCATATGACGACGATGATATTCACGCTGCTTCACTGAGACGCCATACAGAAGGTAAGTAAGCCGCCCCGCCAGAGCCATTATACTGATACGGGTCAATTATTCCCTTCATACTGAGCACCACCCTGCCATAAGAAGACGCAGTACGAGTATGTGTACACGGCTAATGATTCCTCGTCCAAAACATGACTAAAAATTTGTTAAGACCGACTTAAAACCCCAAGCATACATAGATACAAACACTTAACAAAATGTTAGCGGTACACCTGATAATGATGCTATTCTGACGTGGTCTCCTGACAAGGCTCTGGAGGGAGCTTCTCCACTTCATCAAGTGATATACCTTGCTATCGACAAGCAGATTATACAAATAAATTTTTAACCGTGAATTGGAATGACATCAACCCCATATATGCAGTGTGCGATAATTAAATTAAGGAAAGAAATTATGCCCCTCTCAACGTATACGATCATGAAAATGAGAAAAGTATGCAAATTAAGACATAATCCATAAACGTACCGAAGATGAGAACTTCACAAAGTGTTAGATATTCGTCTGGACGTGATGTTATCATGACGGTGTCTCCTGACACCGGACCTCCCGTACAGTGTCCGGTTACGATGGGCCCGGGAGTCGTGGTAATGGGTGTGGTGTCTTTATAACAGGTTTTGTAAGCCTGGGAGGAGTTTCCCACAGACAAAATGAAGCCGCTGAGTCGACGTCCCACTGTAAAGAACATAAAGCTATAGACTCATGTGTTGTAATAAAAGGAATTCCTCTAATTATTCTGCTCAGCTAAATTCTAGTAACACAACATAATTTGACCAGTAAATAATTTTAAACGTTTATCTCTCAAATTAAATACTGATTAGCAGCTTCTGCTTTTTATATATAAACGTTTAGTCATTTATCTGATTGTTGCGTAAGCCTATGCTCAAGAATATTACACTCGCACAATGGAGATCAGGTCTTGCGTGGAAGAAAACGGATTGCACGGGAGAAACCATCAACCTTGGGCAAGTTACTGACGAACATGTTAGACAAGTGATCTTCAACGAACGTTAAATTGTGGACACGAAAGTCGTCAAGCGCTTATTTTCACCGAGATCAAACGAATTGCCAGAACAGAGGAACATACAAATTGTCTGCCCAAGGGTAGGTTTGAACCCACACATCTTGTGTTCTAGTGACTGACAGGCAAAGGCGTTTATTCATTTACATTGTAAGTGTTAAGTACCTTACTGACTTATATGACGACGATAATGTCTATGTATTCGAAAACGAGGCAAACGTAAAGGGTCTGACAATCATACCGTGGCAGTGTCACTCCTTATAACTTTAAACTGATTTACATGATGTTTTTCCCGTAGAAAAAAGAGAAGAAGACTAAAGCGAATACGGTATTTAACAGAAATCTCTACACTGCAGAGGTAACTTGTTTCACTTTCCTTACGAAGTGTCGCGCCAGTCCCATTATTAAAAGCTTTGAAAATAGCATAAAGCAGAAGAAAAACAAAATGCCTATGGCTGTGCAATTAAACAGAGAAAACAGAGAAACAGAAAATAATCAGACTAAACATGGTTACTTACAGTTTTCTTTTCTGTTGTATATGGTGAAGTTGTTAATCCAGTACACGGCGCCCAGTGTTACTCTCCAGGAAGCTGGACTTGGTGTCTGCCTTGTGTGCGTACAAGGTGTATCCGAGTAAGAATGTCCCAGTGTACCGTCAACAGCCAGCTCAGATGTGTGTCTGGAGAAGTTTGACGATTGATATGTTGGTTTTCCCAGAGCGACATTTCCTATAAGCATCAAGCTATTCATGATAATGTTGTCGTGGATGGGGATATATACAGCTGCCAAACAAGTAAACAAAGCTGGTTGCCGTCGTATAAGTAAAATAAAACTCCAATCAAATAAATAAATACGTTATTATTTATATGAAAGATGGAATGTTCTTAATCATGGTTCCTTTTCTGATAGTTCTTTCTGATAAAAACCACAAAGCTTTCCGGCAGACATGCACCACATGAAGCTAACACTGGTGACAGTGGATCCTACCGTCTTGTGCATATTTAGTGAGATGAGGCAGGAGTAGAATGTACCTTCGCTGCTGAGTGTTTGCTGGTGACTGTTTATAATACTGCCAAACAATGCAGTTAAAGCCTATTGACTACTTACGCCTTTGACATGTGGGTCCGTCCCAACCTGCAGCGCAGTTCCCTACACAGCCATTCTGAGGGTCACAGGTCACACTAGTATTACAGTGACAGTCGTATTTACAGTCTGGTCCGTATGTACCGTTGGAGCACACAGCTGAAACTATAACATACATAGTACAATTACAATAAGCGTCAGTCACACTGCCATAATTACACTGTTGTTTGGCCGGGTAACACGCGGGTCACAGTGACAGACATACCTACAGTACGGTGTTACTACATGAATTTGGCGATAATTCACATTGTCTCGAACACAGGATAGTAGTTTTTATTAGCTCTTATATTTATGCTTCTCGGCTATCTGTGTTTCGTACCCTCAAAAGCAGACTTTTGACCATGTTGCAATAATAAGGTTTCCAACGACGTTATTTTACATGGACAGTAAGTAAAAGTCCGAAGATTCACAGACAAAAGGACTCACATTTTATATTCTTCCACCTGCTAATTAATCCTCTTTATTCTGATTCTGACAAACTTTGATGTGCGCTTGTAAAACGAACACAGTCCTTGGAAGTAAATGTGTAAAACTGAAGGCCGGCATTGCCCACGATGCTGCTTGGTTCAGATTGTTTGATATGGTTAACAGTGCATAAAACTGTAATATTGTAGTTTATATTTATTTGATTGGCGTTTTACACCGCACTCAAGAATATTTTACTTATGCGACGGCAGGCGGTATTATGATGGGGTCTGTGGAAAACCCACGACTATCTGCAAGTTTCTGCAAGTCATTTCACGTACGACTGGAAATAGGAAATTAGTACTGTTGTAAAACACATCCGATGGGCAGGTGCAAATCCTTTTCTTTGCTTACATTAAATTCAATTATATAATGATATGTTTTCATACAGGTAATTTGTGGGACATGGAAAATTGCTAATTATTATTATTTACCCTTCACTGGTCTCGAGTTACTCAAAATGATGTCCACACGTAATACACATCTACATGAAAACAAGACAGATGGACCAAGCCACGTTGGCAATAAACCTACCAATAGAACGTTGGAGGTTTTTGCAGGTATTGGATACAAAGGAAATCATTCTTATTGGTTCAGGTAAGTCTTTAAGCAACAAAAAACTCCCAAAATGTAGTAACAAAATGATTTATGCAGAACTGGGTCTAAAAATGCAGTGCGTGATGTTAAATGCAATGTCCTGAAGATCACTGAGCAATAATTACTTGATGTGCTCAGTCGTCACATGTTATAGACATTTACATATGAACAATGCCAAGAAGTCAAGAATTGCGATTAACAGAACCCTGGTTTGTGCCATACAAAGGACATTAGTATGGAAAGTAAAACTAATCAGCAACAACCGTGTGATGGTTAATTGTTTTACCTAACCAGTCTCTTGTCAAACTATGACAAATACAGTTCTATTCTAATTCTTCATGTAAATGCTTGAAAGTAGCAACTTTCACAAAAGATGTTAAATGAAACTTATTATCCTCTGGTCTAAAAAGGCACTAAACGCTCTGTCCTCACAATTTCAATAAACATTTGTGTAAAAGCAATGCTTAGATACAAAATTATCATCTTAGCCACCAAACTCAACTAAATATAGCTGATTATAACATAGAGAGTGAAACCAGAGCACCGATGACAGTGTGATAGTTGGCAAATGGGCCCATGTAACCGGTGAAATATGGCCTGTTTTCAGAATACTCAGCTATCGTGTAATTCAGTAACAGGGCAATGGTCTCTTTTATTGTACATGCTCATTTCAGTGGCAATTTATTTGAAACCGTCGGCAAACATATATATTTCTGAAAGAATAAAGCAGTGTTCTGCTTCCATTCAAGCTAAAGGTATTTGCGCAATGAACCGAAGTGGACACCATGTTCACTCACTAACCAAATATGCGCTTTCTGGTCTTCAAAATAGTACTCCTCTCTAAACAAAACTCCTGTTCCCATCCCTAAGGTTTCTCTTCTAAACATACATGCAAGTCATGTAACTTAATATCATTTCTTATCAATTTTACAGAGATTATAATACTCCGACTGAGGGTAAATATGAACAGAACGTTCAGTACCTACATCATAGTTACTGATGCAACAATTGCGAGTCCAGCCTAATGCGAATGGGTACCAAATAGCCGTAAGCCGTGTAAGTTGCCCATTTAGTTAACATAGTACGGGACTATCTACATCTTATTTCAGATATACGCCTCTTCACAGTTCAACTGGCGCGATTGTATATACAGTATAAACCTTCATATTGCAAGATCTCAAAAAATCAAATCCACCAATCCAATTGCTTTGGGTCCAAGTCCAACTCATGCTGGCTTCCTATTCGACTGTGCGTGGGAAAGTCTGCCGTCAACCTGCGGATTGTATGGGTGTTTCCTAGGGCTCTGCCCGGTTTCCTCTCAGCATACTGCTGGCCGCCGTCGTTTAAGTGAAATATTCTTTAGTACGGTGTAAAGCACCCATCAAACAAATAAATAAATAAATCAAAAAATCAAATAAATAAAAAATCAAATCAATCCAACATGTTTAGTAAGTTCCGCACTGACTTAAAATTAGACCACAGGATCTCATTTAAGACCATGTTAAATGTGTGTCATTTAACTTTGTTACAATATTTAAGGCATCACACAGCTAATGGCGAGAATGATGCGTCTGCCCTTATGTAATACGAGAGGGTTTTTGGATGATTTTGAATACCTTTAGTTCCCTGGTGCGTTAAAAATGAGACAAAATGTCAACCGGTCCTAACAAAAATGGCAGATAGCAGCGAGACAGACCCAGGACACCCCACCTTGGGATTCACCCTCCAGCAGCACAAATGGAATCCGTTGTTGATAGAGCGGATCATAAGCGATACACATTGTTGACCCTTTAATAGTTTTGCCTACTTTGTAATTCGCCTACCTAAAATCGATTTGGCGAATACCAGGTATCAGTCAAATAAACATAAGGGTTACACATATGACACACATGTGCTATTTAGCAGAACACAATTAGCAGAACACAAATAGCAGAACACCATTATGAAAGGTATGTCTATTATTTACACGTTTATTTACAAGTCACATACATCATAAAGACACAGAACAAGTTTTTGATAAATTATTCTTATATACGTATACAGTGACGAATTATAAGGCTTTATTCAAGTATGACTCTGCATCTGCAAACTGGATGGGCGTTTTCAGATCACTGGTCAGAGCTCTGGTCAAGGAGGATCATCAATATTTCGATGTTTTCTCTTTATCAAGGAGATAAGGGCGCCACTCTCGAGCTGTAGTATCCTTATCTCGTTTAAAGCCTGTTCTTTTCTCAGAGTCAGTGTAGTCTCAAAGACGTTTGGATGGGCCTTCATCACCACCGTTCAGTTTTCTGTGCCATCCCTCCAAATGATATGTTGTGCAAGGTCCATCGTTTCTGTGTTGTTTCCTGACAGTGGGGAGAAAGTGGCCTTCAAATCAAGTTTGAGTGACGCAATCGGCCAGGTTTAATGCTGCTTCAGTGACGTTTGCTTCTGCCATAGTATCAATTCAAACATCGTTCAGCCCTCCACAAAAGCATGCAAGGTGTAGATCTGTTGAGTAACGCGCGGTGGTGCGAAGAAGGTCCCATCCCCCAGTTAGGCCAGTTCAAAATTAGGCGAGACGGGAATAAACCTGGACCCCCTATATAGAACCTGTTTTAATTTGCTGTTTAGCGCCGTTTGATTTTAAATGGTAATCAAGAAGTTTTGGTAACAATCACATCAAATTTTACAAAAACGTATTCGTCAGCACTATAGGCCTATACATACGTGTGCAATTAGGACACAGTTTGAGTTCTTTTGAGTTGCGGTAGCGATTACTGTTGGTTGGGATAACTATTATTGCGGGATGTGATAACGATTATTAATAGTTGGGGTAACTATTACTGTAGGTTGTAACTATAACTGTTAACCATTGCTGTGACAACGATTACTGTGGATAACTATTACTGTGGGTTGGAGTAAATATTACTGTGGGTGAGTGCTTGGGGGCTTAACGTCGTACTCAACAATTTTTCAGTCATATGACGACGAAGGAATCCTTAGGCTGCATGTACGTGTAATGTGCCTCCTTGTTGCAGGACGGATTTCCACCGCTCTTTTATTTAGAGCTGCTTCACTGAGACGGGTAAGCTGCCCAGCCCGAGCCATTATACTGATACCGGTTAATCAGTCGTTGCACTATCCCCTTTATGCTGAACGCCAAGTGAGGAAGTTACAATTTCCTCTTTTAAACTCTTAGGTGTGACTGGATGAAGGATTGATCCTGGATCTACCTGTCCCGAAGCTGACGCTTTACCAACTGTGCTATCCGGGCCGGTAAATATTACTGTGAGTTGGGTAAGAATTACTGTGGGTTTGGGTAACTATTGCTGTGGGTTGGGTGACTATTACTGTGGGTTGGGGTAGCGACTGTTGGGGGCGGTGATAATAATTACTGCGAGTTGGGGAAATTATTACTGTGGGTTGGGGTAACGATTACCGCCTGATGGGTGACGATTACCGTGGGTTGGGGTAACGATTATTGCGGGTTGTAATAACGATTACTGTGAGTTGGGTAAGTATTCCTACGGGTTGTGATAACGATTACTGCTGGTTGGGTAACTATTACTGTGGGTTGGGGTAACGATTATTGCGGGTTGTAATAACGATTACTGTGAGTTGGGTAAGTATTCCTACGGGTTGTGATAACGATTACTGCTGGTTGGGTAACTATTACTGTGGGTTGGGGTAACGATTATTGCAGATTGTGATAACGATTATTGGGAGTTGGGGTAACTATTACTATATGTCGTAATAACGATTACTGGTAAATATTACTGTTTGTTGTGTAACTATTACTGTGGGAAGGGTAACTATTACTGTTGGTTGGGTAAGTATTAACGAGGGTTGGGGTAAGGATTATTGCGAGTTGGGGTGACGACTATTGCGGGCTGTGATAACCACTACTACGGGTTGGGTAATTATTACTGTGGGTTGTGATAACGATTATTACGGGTTGTGATAACGATTAATACGGGTTGGGTAACTATTACTGTGGGTTGGGGTAACGATTATTGCAGATTGTGATAACTACTACTGTGTGTTGGGGTAACTATTACTGTGGGCTGTGTAACTATTACTGTGGGTTGGGTAACTATTACTGTTGGTTGGGTAAGTATTAACGAGGGTTGGGGTAAGGATTATTGCGAGTTGGGGTGACGACTATTGCGGGCTGTGATAACCACTACTACGGGTTGGGTAATTATTACTGTGGGTTGTGATAACGATTATTACGGGTTGTGATAACGATTAATACGGGTTGGGTAACTATTACTGTGGGTTGGGGTAACGATTATTGCAGATTGTGATAACTACTACTGTGTGTTGGGGTAACTATTACTGTGGGCTGTGTAACTATTACTGTGGGTTGGGTAACTATTAATGTTGGTTGGGTAAGTATTAACGTGGGTTGGGGTAAGGATTATTGCGAGTTGGGGTGACGATTATTGCGGGATGTGATAACGACTATTGCGAGTTAGGTAATTATTACTGTGGGTTGTGATAACGATTATTACAGGTTGTGATAACGATTATTACGGGTTGGGTAACTGTTACTTTGGGTTGGGGTAACGATTAATGCGACTTGGAGTAACGATTGCCGTGGGTTGTGATGGCGATTATTGTGGGTTTGGTAACTATTACTGTGGGTTGGGGTAACGATTATTGCGGGCTTTGATAACGGTTACGTTCAAAATGTTACTGTTTAAAATCTCGACAACTTCACATGGGAAATCAAGAAAATGATGACTGACACTCCTTTGGATGTTACCAGCTCAATTTACCGTTTGTATATCTGCTTTTCTTTACATATTTCAATCAGAACTGCTGTTTTACGCTGATGTATGGTAAGTGATCAGTGGTTTGTCCGACAATCAGTCTTGAAGTTAGGGTCTTACACCAATAATAACAACAATTTCCACGACACAACCTCTCTTATGCGCAATATACCAACTGCATACCTATCAAGGAGGATCAAGGAAGTATCAAGCGCCAGCCGCAACATCCGTGATAAATATACAATTTTTCCAGTCGACCAGTTTTACATTTTTTTCTGTTTTAGTGCTAACCTGGACGTCTTATAACCTTCATTGTTATTAAGGTTGTTTCTGAAAGTCGACTGAAGTTTCTTAATAAAATAATAACATTCACAGAACCATAGTAAGAAATCGCAATGGACAAAGTGGATTCCGCAGTGATATTAATTGCCATTTATTAGACGTCAGTGGTCTAGAATTACTCAAACTATTGTGTTGTCATCACATTTAACATACAATCACATTAAAACCGTGCAAAGGGGCCAGTCCTCGGGGATGCTTAGTCCATCAGCAGAATTCTGGTTTATGCAGGAATACAATGTAATAAAAAGAAAACGTACAATGTAGACGTACAGCATAGAGAGTAAAACCAGAGCAGCGACTACAAGTCTTTTTGAGAGTTTTGTTGACCGATAAGGCCAACTTTGGACAATTCTGAAGTTAACAGCTTAAGGAACGGGAATTTGTAGTACTAAATAGTAGAGACGTTCGTTGACCACGTTTAAGCCATATCACGCAAGGTTTAGATGTGATCCGCGCTTAGGTGAGCCTCTCTAAAGGTTTATGACAGTGTGTGCGACAAATGGATAGTAGTTCGTTAGCAGACCTTATCTTCAATGGATTATGTTACAATAACCACATGTATAAAGTGGATCTGTGTATTTCTTTCGTACGTAAACCCACTCTGTAAACATACCAGTTAAAGACTGTATGTGTTTGATAGTGATATGTCACGCTGTGAAAAGACACAATATTATAGAACAACTGTAGTAGACATTTATACTTCCCCATCAGTGTACATTATAACTTGTTTATATATTGGTGTACATTTCTCAAATGAGATAATAACTCGAACAGACTAGAGGCCCTTCAATCGTCCAGTCAAGCCTAACTCTTTTGACTCCAACAATGGTGGAATTACTTGGTTTTTGCAAAGAACCAGATGATATTACCACAGCTTATAGTGAACGCCCGACCTTTTATCTTGGGCAAGCTAAGATTCCCTCCGAAGAGAAACAGAGCATAACATGTCAAACCCACACACTGGGTAGGATATTTGGATAAGAACAGGTAAATAGATTCACCAGCAGTCTGTCCATAAAGTGGTACAATTTGAACTGAATGCTGTAAATAGCATAGCATGGGTTATACATCGCTGATGATATAATACTCAATGTAATCAGCCTAGCTTCCCATCCTTCTATGTGAGAGTGGCCATCCTGACACCTCTATGAATAGGTTTTTGTTCCCAATATCCCCGAAGTTATCTTACTACAAATTATGTTGTGTTTTCTGATGCCCTCTCAATGCACAGAAGACTAGTCAAGTTGTATTAATGAATGTCATCTGGTGTTTTGACGAATAGATACTATACCCAGTGTCATTGTTTTATGCCTACCATTAACATTTGCTACATTTAAATATTCGCCATTTGTTTGGAGTAAAACTTTGTATTCTTTGTCCAGTTCAACGTAAAACCTGATTAAACTGCTCTCGGTGAAATATCTATTGTCTATCCAATTTGTCGAAATGGCATTTTCTGCAACACCACAAAGCCGTCAGTTATAATAATTTCACGTTATACTTTATGAAATACTTATGCTGTTAACAACTCAAATATGTTGCGGTTTCCCTAGTGTGTCTTCTAATAGCAAACAATTCACAGCATGGAGAGAGAAATTGTTCTGCGGGAACGTCAACAACAGTTAAAGTAGCGCTGTGTAAACTTAGCACTCAAATTGAGAAGACTCCCCTTCACACAGTCAATCGGATCTTTGCCTAGATAACGTATATCCCGGACAAGTGCATACGTGGAGATCACACTGATTTATTTCATTTATTTACTTGATCAGTGTTTTACAGTTTGCTGAGAGACCTTCCCACGTATGGTCGGAAAAAAGGGCTGCATTAGTGAGAGGCTCTTGGGTGACTGCACCACGCTGGCCAGCTATTCACCTCGGGCGTAGAGAACCCAAAAGCACACTAAGGCAGTGTCACCTGTCTTGTCGCCAATGTAGTTTACTTCTTTTGTATTGTGTTCTTTTTGGTTATCCTTTTTTAAAATAATGCCCTCTATTTGCCCTCAATCAACGTTACAAGATAATACTGCAAAAACTAGTGTGTCAAGGTTGTTCCATTAAACGCCTTCGCTCCAGGTTTCTTAGCAGTGAGTGCAATTCTCTTGTAAGTAAATACGGACAGAGCGTCCGGGATTTCTGGCGCTCTGTTTCATGATTGTGTTTGGTTCCGCCTGGCCCTGAGGGGGAAAGTACTTAGTTCTGTGGTGGTTTGTGTTATACGTCGTTTTGGGAAACCGGCCTTGCGAGTATTGACCTGGAAGGTCCCTATTGGTTGACGGCTGGCATACGAATGCCTTTTTCGAATAATAGATTCTACATAACTCCAGTCAGAACGTATATACCTGATAAATAACTACTTTTGGCACAACCTATAGTAAACCAGGAAGTACCCGGGTTAAGATCATAAAAATATTTTATTTTTATGTTTGGTTTCTCTTACCTAAATGTTGATAGGGTGTGAGGTTCCACAGTTTGGGCAAGAGAAGGGCCAAAGTAACATATGTGGTGGTGGGGGAGCGGAGGGGTAGTGGCGGCCGACTACATCATCGCCAAGGATGACACGTGAATTAACCTGTCAATAATATCTAATACCTAATATAACTAATGACAGCCTAACATCGATGAGAGGATCCCCTAGCACAAAGTATCGCTGTTATTGACGTCAATAATGTTCAAATATTGTTACTGAAGGATAATAACGAACCAAAACAAACTAAGAATGTTTCTTTACGGAGACGCAAAGAGAATACGCAACAAGGCTTTCTTTAACATTCTAAATTTAAAGAAAAATTTAGGTTTTATCTCCATGTGTGGGATGGTTTGCCGTCAAAGAAATAACCAAAATATTGTTTTCTCATTCCAAAGATCAGCATCAAATCTCTGAATATATCGTCATGCTTTCAGTCAGCAGTCCCATACTGATACACGGCAGCTTGCCATTGATGGAACCATCCCAGATGACATAGTTATTACGTGCTACCACATAATTATACTCGTGTTATCTTTCAGGTATATTCAAGAAAAATGAAAAACAAAACGCTATCAATCGTGTCAGTTGTCTATGGTATGTCGGACGGCGATATATTTGTAGTTAAAATGGAGTGAATCGAAACTACTTCCTGATAACGAAGTCATTTTAAGTCAGACTGGCACTGGAATTCTCGAAGTAATTTTTTACTCCAACCGCAACCTCCTCCTCCCCAACCCCAAAAACCCCCCACCCCAGCTCCCCCTGCCACCGTAATGCTGGCCGTCTTTGTATATGTGAAATATTCTTCAGTACGGCGTAAAACACCAATCAAACACATTTCTTCGGTGGAATGGCTTAAAAATTGTGCACGTCCCTTTTGCTGATGGGTAAGTTCCGCTGTACTGGTAAAGTATTAATGTTATAAACTAATTGGTAATCATACGACAGGCTGAAGTAACATTTTCTTTAGTATGGATACAACGTGTGTGTGATTTAATGCGCATTAAGAATATCCATCAGTGTAGGTTGAGACAGATATACGTACATTCCCTTATTTGCTCCAGTAAACTAACGGAAACAATGAAACAAGAGAATGGGCACATACCGGATGAGATATCACTGATGAGGAGATACAGGACTGTACAGGTGGGGTGATTAAGATCATTGCTACCAGAAAAGTTTATAAGTAACACTTACTCAACAACTGACAAGTCTTAAGCTTACACGCATTCAGGCTCTGTGTCGTATGCCTAGTTGTATACGGTTAAGACGAGCTATGGTAACGCAACAGCTTGACACTGATCTCCCCGGGTCACCAAGTTTTCTGTACTAGCAGTAGCCTATCTCAAATGCCACAAATATGGCGTGCAAAGAAAGACTTGAAATAAATCATTGTATCAGTTGAAAGGTGTTGGGTGTTTCTACTTACCTCGCCTTTCACCGTGTCCTTCTACATGAACACCATTATACTATATAAGAGTTCTACAACCATGACTCGGCTTCTGGGCTAGGTAATGGAGTATCCATGAAATACGTTCCCATTTTTATCTGACTTCTGATCACATATCTATGAATAGATATGATCCTATTACAAAAAACACATACAGTACAGTATTCACAAACACAATGTACGTTAGTTACTTTCCGGTGTTTTACTCTGCGCTTTCTTCTAAAATTTAGCGCTCTTGTATAAGTGAAGTGTTTTTTAGTGATGAATGAAATAAATCTGTGGTTAAGGGTACTATATGCAGCGGAGATAGGGAACGAACTTGAAAAGTGTAATCTCTTCACATCAACACACTGTAACACCCAAATGGAAAATAATTCTAATGCTCTATATATAAGAACACTGTCGTGTGCCACGGGCCCCGTGTGAGTCACAGTGACAGACATAACCACACCTTGGCTCATAACAAGACTTAAAGTACGGTGTTACTAAAGAGCTTGGCGATGATTCACATTGTCTCGAACACACGATAATTCTTTTATTAGCTCTCATATTTATGTTTATACATAAATTTTGGTATTTTACGCTGATCGATCTAAGGCCGTCGGTTAGAGGTCGGGCAGTCTTGAAGTTAAGGCCTTGTAGCAACAATTTACACCAAGATCCAATTTGTTATGCAAAATCTACCAATTCTATACCGGCTTTCAGGATCAAGGAGGATTAAGGAAGTATCAAGCTCAACACCGCAACGTCAGCGATAAATATATTTTTCCCAGTCGACAAGTCTTACATGTCTTTCTGTTTTAGTGCTATTCTGAATGTCTTCTAAAATTCATTGTTACTTAGGTTAAGAAACTCAACAACGACGCATAATTCAAGTTTCTTAATCTGAAAATACATTCTTAGAACCGTAATAAGAAATCGGCATGAGGAAAGCGGATTTTGCAAATAAATTCAGAGCATCAGTAAAGCGAAGCTCTTGTTAATAAAGAAAGAAGAAATCTGTTCTCCGTACATAAACCCAAATTGTAGACATACCAGTTAAAGATTGTGTATGATTGACAGTGAAGTCGTATATTGCTTCATATTTAGATCACAGTGTAATATACCATCGGCCAAAACTCCAGAATTGTATCTACTGCCATAGTGATGGTTGATATATCACGCGGGGAAAAAGTCACAATATTACAGAAGGTTTTTGGAATGCTTTAGTATAATTATACTTCGTCTTCTGTACATTATAACTAGTTTATATATCGGTGTACATTTGTAAAATGAGGAAATAATGAGGTTAGAGATTTTTCAATCATCCAGTCAATCGCCTAACTCTTTTCATTCCTACATTGGGGGAACTACATAGTCTTTACAAAGAACTAGATAATATTACCACAGCTCATACGGAATGCCTGATCTTTTATCTAGGGCAAAATAAGGTTACCTCCGAAGAGAAATAGGGCGTAACCTGTACACTCTGTCAAACCCACACACTGGGTAGGACATTTGGAAGGCGAGAAGTAAAAAGCTTCACCTGCAGCCTGTCCATAAAATGCCACACTGTGAACTTAATGTTGTAAATATCCACTCTGCATAGCACTGGGTTATACGTCGCGGATGACATAATGTTCAATGTAATCAGCCTAGTTTACCTCCTTTTATGAGAGTGAGCATCCTCACACCACTATACATGGGTTTTCGTTCCCAATATCCCCGAAGTTATATTACTACAAAATATGTTGTGTTTTCTGATGCCTTCTCAATGCACAGAAGACTAGTCAAGTTGTATTAATGAATGTCATCTGGTGTTAGATACTAAACCCATAGTCATCGTATTATGCCTACCATCAACATTTGCTGCATTTAAGTATTCGCCATTTGTTTTGAGTAAATCTTTGTATTCTTTGTCCAGTTCAATACAAAACCTGATTAAACAGTCCCTAGGTTCACGGCTGGTATGTGGATGTCTCTTTCGAATCACAGATTCTAAACAATTCCAGTCAAAACATATATACCTTATAAATAATTACTTGGCACATGGTAAAGACAATCTATTGGGTTTTAAACCAGGAATTCCCCGCGTTAAGATCATATAAAAACATTATTTTTATGTTTCGTTTCTCTTACCTAAATGTTGATAGGGTATGAGGTTCCATAGTTAGGGCAAGAGAAGGGCTAAAGTAACATATGTGGTGGTGGGGGAGCGGAGGGGTAGTGGCGGCCGGCTACATCATCGCCAAGGATGACACGTGTATTAACCTGTCGATAATATCTAATATCTAATGTAAGTAATACTTTCTACCTGAACTATAATAATGATCTAAAACTAACTGAAAATGTTTATATACAAAAACGCAAAGAGATTACGAAACATGGCTTTTTTAAACATTCTAATATTTAAAGAAAATCTTAGGGTTCATCTCCGAGTGCGAGATGGTTTGCCGTAAGAGAAGTCACCAAAATATTGTTTTCTCATTCCAAAAATCAGCATCTGAACTCGGAGTATATCTCACACTATGTTATAGGTATTTCGTAGTCCAGCTCATATATTTTCTTGCTTCCAATCAGCACTCGCAAACACATACATGGCAGCTTACCATTGATGGAACCATCCCGGATCCCGACATAGCTATCACGTACTACCACATAATCATACTCTTGTTATCTTTCTACCTATATTCAAGAAAAATGGAAAAAGAAGCGCTATCTACTTATCCGTTTTTTCATTGAAATATTCTTGACGACGGCGTAAAACACCAATTAAATAAATAAATCAAATTCTTTTGTGGAATGGCTTAACAACTGCGCATGTCCCTTTCACTGAAATGTTGGTGTTGTAAACCAATTTGTAACCATACAACAGGCTGAAGTAACGTTTTCTTCAGTATGGAGACAACGTGTGTGTGATTTGATGCGCATTAAGTATATCCATCAGATAGACATATGTACATTCCATTATTTGCTGTAGCATACTAACAGAAACAACGAAACAAGAGAATGGGTACATACCGGATGAGATATCACTGATGAGCACATACACGATGGTACATGTGGTCAAGAACATTATTGGTACCAGGGAGTTTCACAGTAACACCTACTAAGCATCCGACAAGTCTTAGGCGTCCAGGTATTTAAGGTCAGTGTGAAGTCGTGTGCCTAGTTATATAGGGTACAGACGAGGTGAACTAACGCGACAGACTGACACTGGTCTCCACGGGTCACCAGTTTTTTCTGTACTAGCAGTAGTCTATCCTTACAGACGGAACGATGATAAGAAGTACCAAAAATATGGCGTGCAAAGAATGACTTGAAAGAAATCATTGTGTCAGCAGAAGGGTGATGGGTGTGTTTCTACTTACCTCGCCATTCATTGTGTCGTTCTACATGAACACCATTATACTATAGACTTACAGCATATTCCAACGAGGAAGAAGACGGCGTGAATATAGTTTCCAGTGATTTCCAACATATGAGAGCACTGAAACCGTCACTGCTACATTCATAGTACGGTTTTTGAGCGTGCTAATAGTCAAAGTATACATGAAATGCGTTCCCATTTCTATCTGACTTCTAATCACTAATGGTGTATTGTAAGAACACATACAGTACAGCATTTACAAACACAATGGTGTTTTACACTGCGCTTTCTTTTACCTTTATATTTTACCGCTGTTAAATGAGTGAACTGTTATTTTGAGTGATGAATGAAATAAATCTGCGATTGCGGATTCTATAAGTAGCGGGGATAGCGAATGAACATGAAAAATGTGAACTCGTCAAATTAACACGCAGTAACGCTCAAATGGAAAATAATTTCTAATGATCGATATAAGAAGGAAGTAAAAATGTTAACACGTGCACTGTAGCCATGTTTCAATTCAACAACGAACGAATTATTTATACTTTGTGCACTGGTCGGATATCTCATAATTTTGGAGACTTAAAATGTGTTTGTATAATTTCTCGCTTGAGTAGCTATGCGTAGAACCAATACTTCGAAGGAAATAAGCGACATGTTACATGTACTGCTCTGTGTAGGGATACTATATTCAAGTGTAGCGCTAGAAAAACGTAGAGGTTGAATTAAAAACAAGGAAGTAGCACTGTACATGTTAAGGCATATGAATCCATAGACAAGCTCATTGTTACATTAAATGGAACTCACTGTGACAATTGGGGCCTCCGTGGCCTAAGTGAGTGAGTGAGTGAGTGCTTGGGGTTTAACGTCGTACTCAACAATTTTTCAGTCATATGACGACGAAGGAATCATTAGGGTGCATGCACGTGTAATGTGCCTCCTTGTTGCAGGACGGATTTCCACCACTCTTTTATTTAGTGCTGCATCACTGAGACGACTTACCGAAGGCAAGTAAGCCGCCCCGCCGGGGCCATTATACTGATACGGGTCAACCAGTCGTTGCACTATCCCCTTCATGCTGAACGCCAAGCGAGGAAGTTACAACTTCCTCTTTTAAAGTCTTAGGTGTGACTCGACCAAGGATTGATCCTGGATCTACCTGTCCCGAAGCGGACGCTCTACCAACTGTGCTATCCGGGCCGGTCCGTGGCCTAAGTGGTTATCACGCCAGCGCGCCGCAGTGTCTCAGCAGCCTGTCACCAAGGCGTTCGCTGAGAGTTCCTCTCGGGCTCCACATGGGAAGGTCTGTCAGCAGCCTGCAGTTGGTCGTGAGTTTCGGTCGGTTTCCGATAGATTTTACTCTGCTAACGAAGGCACTACAAGAAGTACAGTCATTTTGGAAAAAAAGTACTGTTGTGCAAATTGAAAATAGTTCTGTTAACTGTACGTGGATCCTTAAAATCTCCAAAATCTGACTGAAGAACTAGACGCTAAAATACACGTACAGTATAAGGATATCTCTACATGGGATTTCTTTACTCTCTTTACTACAATTCCTCACACAGATTTAATTGATGGAATTTCATTCCTAATTGTTTGGATGTTTAATAAAACTGATTGAAAGAAAACCATAGGCTCTCCATTTGGTACATCTTATCTGGACTTATGTTTGTACACAGACCAAAACGGTTTCCTCTCTCGCAGACTTAACGACAAGAAGAATAGTTTCAATTTCGACAATATAAATTATCCTTTCTTGGACAGCAATATACCCAAGGATCCTGCACATGGCGTGTACATATCACGCCTTGTAGCATTTAGTAGATCCTGCGCGTTGTGTGACGATTTCAATCAACGTCACACGTTATTACTGCAAAAACTTGTGAGTTAAGGTTATTCCAGCAAACGCCTTCACTCCAAATGTCTTAAGTTTTACAATGAGTATAATTCTCTTGTAAGTAAATATGGACAGAGTGTCCAGCATCTCTCGTGTGTTTTTCATGTCAGTATCTAATTCTGCTAAACCCTGTGCCAGGGGCTATATATTCATTGTGTTGAAATATATCTCCATGTTGGATGCATGAACAGGTGCAATCGAAGAGCAATCGAGATAAATATTTTGTTATCCACAACTGATATTTTAACATGGCACGCGATTTGAATACTGATTTCACTCAGTCACCTAAAACATACCTTGAGTCTTTCCTGCATCAATGAAAACTGTTGACCGCTTCTCTTTGTATGATTCCGTCCTATACTCATAGATCCAGCCCGATTTCCTACCATCATAATGCTGGCCTCCGTCGTATAAGCGAAATATATTTTTGAGTAAGGCTTAAAACATCAGTCCAGTAAGTAAATCAACGTGACAGGTTGTTACAGCGGTAACTAGAGTTCTTTCGTAAGGAAATATGAACTGAGCATCCAGGTTCTCTGGCACTGTTTTCAAGTTAAACACTACATGTGTGTAAACTATTCTTGGAATGTGTCAAACGCTCTGTGTGAAGATTATGTGTATGGAGAGGTTTATTTGATGGGTGTCTCACGCCATACTTAAGAATATTTCACTTATAAGACGGCGATCAGCATTATGGTGAGCCGAAACCCAACAGAAAATCACATTGTTATCCGCAGATTGTTGGCAATGGATAGAGAGAGATTAAGGAAATTGCGATTAAATCACCAGGACACACAACGCTGGAGTTCACAAATTGATTTGGACATTGGATTTGTACATTCCGCCATCGTCGTTGACAATGAGGCTTTCGTGACAATAAGTGATGCGGTAGATCTGTACGTTACACGTAGAAAATTTCTTCAGTAACTTACTACAGGTTAACAGTTTTCCGCAAGCACATCAAATTTCTCCACCAGCAAAAGTAAACGCCATCGTATAAGTGAAAACCTCTGGAATATGGCGTTAAGCAATAAACAAATCAATAAATGTATAATTGTGCGACCCACATCCGCTCATCCGCTCATAATTCATCGGAATTATCCAACTGTCATTGACGCCAGCCAAGGTGAAACGCTAGATGAGCGCCTGGGACCTGAAACTTCGAGAACTGGGACCTCGTCGACTGATGTAGACCTCTGAAGTATTTGGGGTGCCATGAAAACAACTATTTTCCAGGCAACATAAGATGAAAAAAAATGACATCAGCCGATGAGAGTTGCGGGGCATGCGTTGCCGAGTCATTATTGTTTCCGCTGTATAATTACTTGGGAACCTTTCACCAATGCGGTTGCTCTGACTTAGAAAATAGTGTTTTATTCCCCAAATTAAATTACGCGGACTCATACATCTTGCACAGCGGGTTTTTCCTCTATACCCCCAATAAACATAAAATCCATTGTAGTCGATATTTAATACCTTTTGTATTATACATGCATGTTAGTCCCACGTGCAGTGTCGAGTTTCCTTTAACTATATATAAAAGATTCTGGCGCACGGCGAAAACACCATTAAAATAAATATATAAATAAACTGTATTTTGTCACTATCAGAAGGGTGGTGACTGCCACTGAATGGCGACTGCCACTTTGTGATAATTGGCAAATAGTAACATGAAACGGTTGAAATACGCTCGGGTGTTATTCTAACTGTTCATGTAAATGCCCCCCTCACCTGCCCAGCACCATGGCTTTACTCTAATGGGCAGAATTAGGTAAACATTTTACCTGATAACAAAAACATGGCCTTGGGGACACTTAGTCCACCAGCAGAATCATGGTTTATGCAGGAATAATAACACATGATACAAAAGTAAATAAAAAAGTATTAAAATTAATATTTGAAGAAAACTTGAAGGTACTAAAAAGCCTTTGTCAACAAAAGCATCCAGCTTTGTTTAAAAGTAACAAATATGTATAAAATGTATTCTATAGTTCTTAAATTTTCGTAGATGCTTACTTTAAAAATAATTTAGTCATATGACGACGAGGAATCATGAGGTGTGTGTACATATATTGTATAAATATGTACTTTAGTTAAATAATATGGCTATCTAATGCTGTAAACTTTTTACATTAACATTAGACCTACTCATGGTACTATAGACTCGTTAGAATTTTGCAATATTTTGCGGAAATGTTGTGGGTTTAGCCGGAAAATTACCATTCGAAGACCGATTTGACAATCAGGGTCTATACCACGGAACAGTTAACTGATGAAAATGCACTGTAGTAACCTCACGCATTTAGATCTGTCCACTGTGTTAAACAAAAGCATATCTTACATGCAGTGTAGTTACAAATACAAATGAAATATATCAACATGTAAGTATTCTATGCACAGGATCATACAATATTGGAAATGTAACAGATAGTCTCCGACACCATCTCTTAATTCTGTTACGAAGGCTTGGTAAGTGGGACTTAAGCGACTTGAACAGATGACGAATACAAAGGGTTTAAATCCATGCTTCGATAATTACTACTCCAAGTCACCCTAAACCACATACAAGAAGTCCAACTTTATTAATTCTTCAATACACTGGAGGTCATGAAACTGACAACGCTGCACAAGATTGCAGATATCAATTCATTCATACTATGTAACTCTCACATACTAGTAGCATCACGTTCCATTTGGAATAAGGTAAAAGCTAAGATAAAGTTCTTCGATTCTTTTAACTGGACAATGTGATTTAGTCACGACATTAGAAAGTATTTAAACTGCACAGCAACCATCTATGTGGCAACAGAGCATCTCCGCCAGCTAGCGCTGATCAGCGATCTTCTTCGTTTTAGTGAGATATTTTCTGTGTATGTATAATTTTGCCCAGAAGGTTGGAATTTAAATTTGATACGGTTATTATAATTATCAAGTCAACTTTTAGGACATTTTGGTACATGAATCCCATTATGTTGTTCTGTATAATTAAATTGAACACCAAGTCTGCCACTACATATACATAGAAAAAAATATATAGGACACAGTTTTTCATCAAAAAATATGTAAAAAAAATGTGTAAAGTTTTGAAAGCTGAGAACATGAATTTCAGTATTGGGGATGAGGCACTGACGGACACTTCACTCCAAGTAGCCATGTTGTTCAAGCCCTTGTGAACTAGCCCTGAAAGCGTCACGTGATAATTTGCTGTCACTTAAAAAAAACCTATTACCTCTAGATTGTCAAAGTGGCTTCTTATAGTGGATAGACAGATATCGGTGCAATACATTGGATTTTGCCGTTAGTTTAAGTATAAAACTGATGCATTTAGAACCAAACATTTAAGAGCAGGGAACCAGAGAACTGCCGGTCACAATGCGTACATGTTGGGCAGGATACTGCAATAACTTGTCTTGTCAGGGTGAGCTGGCAAGGAAACCGCCTCGGGGCAGTCACTGGTTGGAAAAGCCATTGTGACTTTGAATTATTTTTCCTGAATAAAGTGAGATTTTTTTCGAAAATATCTACCCAAATTTGAATGAAATTGTCTGTTATCAATCAGCAGATCCCGCTATGTGAGCTAAATTCCCTGAGATCGGTACAGCCAGCTAGGCCAAATGCTTACACCCCTGCAGGACGAGGATGAGAAGGGCTGCTGAAACACGACGCTTGTGTCAACGAACATCGCCCTGACTGAGCGCCAAACTAAAAGAAACATTGGGCCTTTGAGCCTTTGCAATGTGAAAAGAAAGTGTAATTTTTTTTTTTTTGAGTGAATTATCTGATTTGAACTATCGATATGTTCACAACTTGTCTTTTTTAACCAAGGCCATGCAGTTGAGTAAGAACTGTGTGACTGTCCTCGGGGTCATTACACGAAAATAGTATTTTGTCGTATTCATTCTCATAAACGTTCTCATACGGGTTGCTGTCCACTAGAGTTGAAATCCGCGCTTCTCTCCCTTGATTAGAACTCTCCTGATTCTGGACGTGGACTGGATCTGAAGGGACCGGAGGTCCTTCCTGACGTTTTAACATGGCATCTTCTCCTGCAGAAATAATGCAGTCTATGGTCACCTAAATACTTTCAGCAAAGATAAGCTAACTTAGTGTGAGGTCGGCCATGTTTGTTGCAGAAAGAATTTCAACCAAAACGCCAAATTCCGCCACACAGTTGTAACAGTTTATTCGGTTCTGAGAAACACCGGTGAGAGGAAAAAAACCAGGGGAGGTCACCCTGACCTGAAACGACAATAACAATACATACTATAAACCTTCCATGTATTTACCATACATAACATAGGCTTACACCCAAATATCCTGTACCTATATACTGTCCTAGAATACACTTATACCATATATCAACACTAACTTAATAGTCATGTACCATGGTGAAGGGTTATTATGACCGCAACCACACGGGTAACTTGATAATGACTGTATATGCTATGGCCATGGACATATATAGACGTGTAACAATTACAGCACGAGTATTTAAACCTGTCAGTGCTATACATTGTTCCTGTATTGCCACTTAATTATAGACCGGTTCCCACTCAAACAAACTGATAGGCATCTTATATTTTTTTACAGTGAACAAAATATTTTCAGTGTACAGACACAGAATAAAGCTAGTAGCGAATGACTAGTTGTGTAATCACCACTCCATTAATTACCAAGAGTGAAACATTTAACTTCGTCGGACCTTTCATTTTGGATCTACATATAATACCCATATTTACTGAATGTAGGGCTCGTAACATGCATTTGTCTAAAACATCCGTATGCATCTAAGAATACAAAAAATATTCAAACACATTTCTGAAATGCTATTTAATCTCTCATAACTCTCTACTAATAACTAACAGTAAAAGCAAATACTCGCTTAGGCGTTTCTGTTTTTCACAAATACTAACTAGACAAAATATGTTGCGCCGTAAGAACCAAGGCGTTGTGTTACTGAGTGCTCAATTACCGTTACATAGCGACACTCGGCTACGTATAAACTTTTGGCATTTACAACTCGCACGTTCACAGTTACAGTCGAGCGATTGCACTCGAAACATCGTTAAAACATCCTTGCATAACTAAAACGGTCATACAAGTTTACTAAGCTTCTAAAATAATATACATTACAAAGAAAGTTCAATTTACCTGCTGGTCAGTGAATCGTCATGCCGATGACGGTGCAGGGATTGCTGGGTATACAATTCCTACCTCCTTTTACAGAAAACTTACCAAGGGGGAATTAATCATACGCTAGACCTGTTACATGCCTCCCCTTGAAACTCTATCATGTCCTCATGATATACTAGTAATACAACATATAAGACGCTATTCTGCGGAAACTAATTTACATCTCCATGAGCTAATACTACTGACCTAATACTGTACGCGGCAAATGGTTAACATTCGAGTGAGTTCCTGCAGTGGTGCGCCTACTTCTCCTTAGTTCACTGGGTGAATCACCTGACACTGTCGAGCTACACTGATCTGTCGGGCGAGCCGCCTTTTGGGGCACCGGCTGCATTAGAATGTACCTAGGCCTGTCACAACTGTAGTTCTCAGGAGTATCCAACTCATCATTGAGTTCTGATGGTCGGTTAGATGAATCCACTTCAGATGATACGGGACATCTGGAAAGCTCAACTGGTGTTATTTCCTTACGGCCAGTCCGTTTGATGTCACCACTGCCATCTGCCAGTTCCAGTGTATAAACATCGTTATGTTCATCTAAAACCTTATACACTTCCGGTCCAAATTTATCTGTGATCTTCCGTCTTCCTGGAAGATGTTGACGAACGTACACCAGTGTACCAGCCTGGATGGGAGGTTTCACACCTTTCCTTTCATGTCGCTGTTTTCTTGCCAAATACTTGGTCTCAAGCTGTTGCTGGACGTGCTGCCGGGCTTGCCACAAGCGGGCTTGATGTAAGGAGACCCATGAATCATTGTCATTACTGCAACTATCCAAGTCGTGCACTCCAAGCAACTGATCGACGGGAAAACGTGCTTCAAACCCAAATAGCAGGTAGAAGGGGCTGTACCCTGTACTTGCATGTGGTGTTGCGTTGTAAGCAAAACACAACTCCTGAAGGTGCTTTGGCCACAACCTCTTCTGTTTTTCTGGCAAGGTCGACAATAAATTGTGGAGGGTCCTATTATATCTCTCGGTTTGCCCGTTCCCCTCCGGGTGGTAAGGGGTAGTCCTACTTTTTGTGATTCCATAAAGTTTACACAGTTCTGAGATTACTTGCCCTTCAAAATTCCGTCCTTGATCAGAGTGAAGACGTTGAGGGACACCATAGCGTGTAAACCACTCACGCACTAAAGCCTTGGCTACGGTTGAAGCCTTCTGATCGCGGGTTCCAATCGCGATGGTAAATTTTGTGAACCAGTCAGTTACCACTAACACGTTCTCCATACCATTACTCGCCTTTTCCAAAATGGTGAAGTCGATGGAGACCACTTCCAGTGGCTTAGTAGCAACCAGCCGTCCCAATGACGTCTTAGGTGGGAGATAAGGACCTTTGCCTCTTACGCATCTCTCACAGCCTCTGATGTAGTCTTGAACACGTTTAGAGATTTCTGGGAACCAACAACGTTCACGAATCAGAAGTTCTAGGCGATCTGCACCCTGATGTCCAGCAGCATCGTGAAGGTCATGCATCACCTTTTCCTGTAAGCACATGGGTAAGAGCACCTTAGCACTTCTAATTCCATTGTTCCCCTTCACCTGGCGATACAACACACTGTCACGAATCTCAAGGCGCTCCCACTGCTTCAGTAGTAGCAGAGTTTGTTTCGACTCTTTACACCGCTCTGAAGGGGTGGGACGACGATCCAACTTCAAGTAGTGCTTTAGCCTTCCGATCGCTGGGTCGTTAGACTGATATTCAACCATATTCTCCCTGTTCCATCTTGGAAGTTCAGTAGCACTATCTGATGCTAACCCGGTGTCAGCAGGGTCAATGCTGTTGATTTGTACACATATGCTCCCCAATGCAGCTTCCCGCAATTCATCAGGGATAACATGATTCCTCAGTATCGTACTTGCTAAGTGTTCTACGTTATCGGGGTCTAGGGCATGTCCAGGGAGTCTTGAAAGAGCATCCGCTGCGATGTTCGATTTTCCAGACCGGAAACGAAACTCAAAATTGAATCCAGACAACTCATTAACCCAGCGTTGCTCTAATGCTGGCACTTTCGGTTTGGAGAGGAGATACGTAAGCGGGTTGTTATCCGTATATACGACAAACTTCCCTCCTGTAAGATAAGGCCGGAATTTGTCGCATACAGCCCACTTAAGCGCTAACAGCTCAATTTTTTGGCTTGAATACCCAGACTGTCTCTCAGGACGACGGAGGCCCCTAGATGCATATGCCACTACTTTCAGTTCACCATCCTGTTCCTGGCTTAGCACAGCTCCGATGCCACGATTACTGGCATCAGTTTCCAACACAAAAGGTCTTGTGAAGTCAGGAAATGTGAGTACAGGCGAACTCGTGAGCTTATCCTTCAGCAGCTGAAACGCTTTCTGACAGTCTTCTGACCAAAGATGTTTGATCAGACAGTCTTTCTGAAGTTTCCGGTGTCGTTTATGTTTCGATTCGCCACACTTTCCGATGACATCATACAACGGGGAAGCGATGGAGGCAAACCTTTGAACGAACCTTCGATAATATGATGCAAAGCCAAGGAACGACCTTAACTGCTGTAGTGTTTCCGGAGTAGGCCAGTTTGTCACGGCCTCAATCTTGTCCGGATCGGTTGAGACACCACTTCTAGACACGATATGTCCCAGAAAGTTAACTTCATGTTTGAAGAACGAACACTTTTCAAGGTCAGCCTTAAGCCCATGTTTTCGAAGCTTTTGAAAAACGGACTCCAGTCGTTCGAAATGTTCGGAAATATCACTCGACCAGATGATGATGTCGTCTAGATACACGATCAAATGTTCCATTAAGTCCCCATGAAACACATGCGTCATCAAACGTTGGAACGAAAATGGCGCATTTACAAGCCCGAATGGCATACGGTTGTACTCGTAATGTCCAAATGGTGTGACAAATGCTGTCTTATGACGGTCACTTTCTTCAACCTTGATCTGGTTGTATGCCGATCTTAAGTCCATGGTCGAAAAATATCGGGCACCACACATAACATCCAACGATTCTTCCATTCTTGGGATGGGATAAACATCTCGAACGGTCTTGCTGTTGAGCCGCCGGTAATCAATACATAGACGCAATTTCCCACTCTTCTTTTTGACTAATACCGGGGGAGCTCCATACCTGGATGTGCTATGTCGTATTATTCCCTGATTGAGAAGATCCTGCAAGTGAGACTTAACCTCTGCAACCTGATGAGGTGGTATTCTCCTATAAGGCACATTTACCGGAATTTCATCGGTAGTGTGAATGCGGTGCTTTATAGTTTGCGTCATGCCTAGTCCTGGAGAAAACACATCCTTATAGTCTTCAAATAACTGGTATGCCTTACTGAGCTCTTCAGGCGTTCCATCAAAGTCAGACAGGTCTGGGGTAACACCACTGGGACTGCAGTCAACAGCTGTCTCCACCACAATTTCATCAACACCGGCTGACAAGTTGACTACTTCTGCCACCTCACAGTCCTGTGTTCTACCCAACATTGTTCTAGGTGGTAACCAAATGTCCACATCAGTCACATTTAAGAGTTCAACATGTCCATTAGATAATGTAGGAGCTACCATTAACTTGCCTCCTGCAGGAGCTTGATTTAACGGTTCAATAAGAGTGAACTGTCTTGGCGGAACGCCATTACATTTAATCCGCGCGATAGAACATGCAGGGATTAATACTTCCTGATTATCTGGTGTTCGAACAATTTTAGATTTGTGCACTTTTGGCTGCTCAGCGGAGACTGACTGCACTGGAATATTCTGAAATGCAGGAACATGGCACAAAACATTCATACCAATTATGCCTGGTCTTTTAACATTAACAGAATCAGACCCAGGTTTATCTTTAAGTACCAGTACACCAACGTCATTTACAACTGTCTCACAAATTTTCACACTTGTGACCATATACCCTATATATGGCAAGTCAATACCGTTTGCAGCTGTAAGCTTTAAATTTAACAAATGGTCAATGGGTTGGTTACTCAGATATTTGTCATAGAAACCTTCTGTTACTGTGGTTACTTGTGAACCTGTGTCAACCAAACAAGACACGCGCTGTCCACCAATAACTGCATCAACTTCAGGACAGGTGCCTACTATGTGGCGTCATAAGCTTTGTGAACCAGACAATGAATGCTGAGTTGCACCACTTTCAGGGTTACCATTACTTTTAGCTGCACGCCTTTCTAAATCACGCTTCCGTTTACGACAATCAGCCTTAAAGTGACCTACTTTGTGACAGTAAAAACATGCATAATTCTGTGTATCATTACTAACAGCAGCATTCAATGGTTGATTAACATGGCCACTTGGTACCGTTTTGGGTTTGCGACTGAAACATATTAGCATGGATTTTCAACATTTGTTTGGTCAAATCAATTAACTCTCTTCCCCATGTGGGGGTTTCATCAACTTTTACCGAGTCCTGTTCAGCAGACACTTCCTTAATATGCACTTTACCAGTCTGTGATTCTTCACATTCCTCCAAAGCAAGTTGCCTCAGTTCCAAGAACCCAAGATGACGATTATCGCGTGTACGTCGCTTTAAGAATCTCTGAACGGCCTGGTTTCTGATACCCTCCACAAACTGTTCCTTAAGCCGTTCTTCACTTTCGGTTGAGTCAAGGTCCATTTTTTCCATCATTGACACAAGTGCATGAGAGTACTGAGTAATTGTCTCTGTTGCCAACTGAGTTCTGTTATAAAACTCCCTCATCTGCTGTGGCCTTGAAGCGCGGCGACCAAACACACTTTTAAGAATGTCAAACAAATCATATGGCGACTGGGGGTCTCTGTGACGAATTTCATCTTCAGCGGTTTCTTGAAGATAGTCTTTGAGAAACTGGACACCATCCTGGCCATCTAAATGTTGTGTTGACAGAGTTCGCTTCGCTCGCTCAATCCAGGAAGCAGGATCCTCTTTACCACTGTAAATTGGTAATTTAACGGGTGGGGGCAGGACAAGTCTAGTTTCAGGCAATGCAGTCTGTGTAGCACCTGACTCTTTGACAGCAGCGGCCAAAGTCACACGCAATTGTTCCATCTCCCTGCGCAGTTCCCTGACCTCGTCTGTTTCCGTGTTGGCCATAGGGACAGTTCTGTCTTTCCCTCTACCCTGGTTTTCTCGTATCTCAGCTTTTGACTTACTGAACTTAACTTTGCCTTTGTTTGTTTTCTTTCTGCCTAATCCCACTTCTGACACCAGTGTGAGGTCGGCCATGTTTGTTGCAGAAAGAATTTCAACCAAAACGCCAAATTCCGCCACACAGTTGTAACAGTTTATTCGGTTCTGAGAAACACCGGTGAGAGGAAAAAAACCAGGGGAGGTCACCCTGACCTGAAACGACAATAACAATACATACTATAAACCTTCCATGTATTTACCATACATAACATAGGCTTACACCCAAATATCCTGTACCTATATACTGTCCTAGAATACACTTATACCATATATCAACACTAACTTAATAGTCATGTACCATGGTGAAGGGTTATTATGACCGCAACCACACGGGTAACTTGATAATGACTGTATATGCTATGGCCATGGACATATATAGACGTGTAACAATTACAGCACGAGTATTTAAACCTGTCAGTGCTATACATTGTTCCTGTATTGCCACTTAATTATAGACCGGTTCCCACTCAAACAAACTGATAGGCATCTTATATTTTTTTACAGTGAACAAAATATTTTCAGTGTACAGACACAGAATAAAGCTAGTAGCGAATGACTAGTTGTGTAATCACCACTCCATTAATTACCAAGAGTGAAACATTTAACTTCGTCGGACCTTTCATTTTGGATCTACATATAATACCCATATTTACTGAATGTAGGGCTCGTAACATGCATTTGTCTAAAACATCCGTATGCATCTAAGAATACAAAAAATATTCAAACACATTTCTGAAATGCTATTTAATCTCTCATAACTCTCTACTAATAACTAACAGTAAAAGCAAATACTCGCTTAGGCGTTTCTGTTTTTCACAAATACTAACTAGACAAAATATGTTGCGCCGTAAGAACCAAGGCGTTGTGTTACTGAGTGCTCAATTACCGTTACATAGCGACACTCGGCTACGTATAAACTTTTGGCATTTACAACTCGCACGTTCACAGTTACAGTCGAGCGATTGCACTCGAAACATCGTTAAAACATCCTTGCATAACTAAAACGGTCATACAAGTTTACTAAGCTTCTAAAATAATATACATTACAAAGAAAGTTCAATTTACCTGCTGGTCAGTGAATCGTCATGCCGATGACGGTGCAGGGATTGCTGGGTATACAATTCCTACCTCCTTTTACAGAAAACTTACCAAGGGGGAATTAATCATACGCTAGACCTGTTACATTAGCACAAAATATAAACCAGACAAACTGAAAATTATTACAGCAGCATGTTGCAATATTCTTATCTCTCATATCGATTTCCTCGCTTATTTCGTCACATTTTCCGAGTACATGTAAATGTGTTAGGATTTAAATTGCACATTATTCTGTATCCCACGACGATTACCACGTACATAAAATATTACATGTATATCTAAATCCTATACCGTGGAATAAACATTCATGGTCCTATTTTAAGTTGGCATCACTTACGTGTACATCAGTACAATAACGACGATTACCACAGCGACCACCACAGCCACAGCCACACAGCCTATAACCACTCCTGTGTAGTTATAGTTGACGGCTACAAACGATAAAATACACATTTAAACAAAGCTGATATTGCTGATTTTATTGTCCTACATCGTAATTAGTTTTTTGGTGAGCAATGTATTATTTTGACGTTGAACATTTCAGCAGCACGGAAATGTCCATTTTGTGAACAAAATCGATACACAATGGCGATGTGGGACAATGCGTACACTTTGACATTGACAGACATATGCTATTAAAGTGAGACGTGTGGGGGTATTCCCTAGTGCGGTGCAACTTTGGCGCAATATGTTAGAAATTTAAGGTGGGACTGACTTTGAGCTGCGTGGTAAGTCACGTAAGCAAGAAAATATGCAATGGATTGTTGTTATCCTGCCTTCCACATGCAGACAATTATCTGTTGGAGGACTAAAACCGAAACAGCCTATAAATGAAGCGTAATCGGCAGGAAATGCTGATCTTTGAGATATTAATAACATTAACATACTCTTGTGTGTATAATCACTAAGCCTTAGGAATTACCTTTCGACATAAAATTATTGGCGACGTTCTACTTTCAGTTGAAATGTCACAAAAAGAGTGTATTTATATTCATAGAAAATCTTTTCAATGTATTGGTCATCAGATGTTTCCCAAACTGACACTAAAAGAGAATTCATGTGAACTGATGCTTACGTGTACAAAATCTGCCTTTATGTCTATCTGTACAACCTCCAACACATGCCCCACTGCTGCCGTCACATCCGGTTGGACCATTAAGACAGTTCAGACTACAAGTAAGTTTGCAGTTTTGTCCCCATGTGCCAGGGGAACATGCTGTCAAAACAGAATAACACAACATTTTAGGAAAAGAACGTTCACAGACCTTACAAATATAAAACTGTCTGGCAGACCACGACAATTGTTTTTACTGATAATTAGGACAAACATAATCATAATAACCTGAAAGGCCAAACATAAGTAGTTATGTTCTCTCCTCTTATATTTTCGTCTGTCAAATGTGTTTATAATAATATTATTATATTATTAATAATATTAGGTCCATGTTGGAGGTTCTCTAGACAGAGTTGTCTTTTCTCAAGTGATAGGAATACAGGAGCCCTGCAAGTTTTTGTTTATATGCGTATATTACTTTTGTACGTGTACCAATACTGGAGATTTATTTATTTATTTATTTGATTGGTATTTTACACCGTAATCAACAATATTTCACTTATACGACGGCGGCCAGCATTATGGTGGGTGGCAACCGGGCAGAGCCCGGTGAAAACCCACGTCCATTCACAGGTTGCTGCCAGAGCTCGGAGAGTGAAGATGAGAAACAAATGGCTTTTTTCACTCTGAGATAAGCGATAGGTCTTACACAAGGAACACGAAGACGCTTGAATATGTTCAATACATATATTTGAATAAAATACATATGCAGCAATCGCGGGCCATGCCTAGAACGCATGCGCACCAAATAGCCACTAAGCGGTATAAGTTGCCTATTGAATTAACATGAGACGGACGCATCAACAGCTTATTTCATCTATACGTCTCATGGTAGTTCAAGTGCCGCGATTGCAATATTAGTATGATCTTGTATAAAGAAAATATTAAAAAATGAAATACATTCAGTACGTTTTAGTCCCATTTTGACATAAAGTTAGACTCGATGCTCTCATTTAAGTCCATGTTTACTATTCAAATCTTTCACTTTTGAGACGTTATTGAGCTATTTGCTAGAAATCTGAAAACATTTGCCACGGTGTGTTACAACAGTACAATAATAATACCCTAATTATTGTGAAGGCCTTTGGCTACATTTAGATAGTTCCCTGATGGTTTGAAAATGAGAAAATATCAATCAAATCTCCAAAAGTCATAGCACAAATGGCTGGGAGCCAGATATAACCAGCTCCTCCCGTCGGGGAATTAGCCCTTCCCCAGAAAAAAAACGGAGAGCTGTAGTTTTAGTTGGGATTACACGCGGTACACACTGCTGGTCTGTGATTATGTCAACAGCCTATCCCCACAGGGCTCACCAGGTACTTGGACCCTGCATACATTGTGTAAGGCATTAGTTCATTCATAAGTTGCTGCTTAACACCGTGCTCAAAAAGTTGTTTAGTATCGAAATTCGCGGATTTATTACATAGGGTTATATGTATAGGACATGCATTAAACCCTCTACTCATGACATGTAAGAGCTTGGTTTTACAATAATCACAAAGACTTTCTCAAAAACATACCCTGCAGCACTAGATATATGTACAATCACAGCACACATGAGCTCTGAGAACTCACATTTTTAACTCACATCCAGGAGTTTTTGTTTTGGCCTTATTTTCGTAATTATTCCTAATTCTCTAACACTTGTTTTGTTTCTAGAGTAGTCATACTTTCAACAAAGCTTTCATCTCCCAAACGGTGGAGAAAAATGTCCCCTTCCCACTTTTTTTTCATGCACACGCTTTTCTCTTTCCAAAATAAAGAATTTTGGTAAACTTTTCAAGAAATTTATGGCTGTCAAGTATTGAACTCTCTGTCATGCGTGAATAAACTTTAACACTATCTGATTGCGTTGAAAATCAAAATAAAATATAAACAAGAAATAGTGAAATTAACATGTCTAGGTTAAACACGGCCATGGCTAATTGCCAGGTGATGTCATTACGATACATACATCCACCGCGGCTTTTTAAGTCTGGTTTGCAAATCTTCTGACAAAGGTCTGGGTTACTCCGGCTTCCTCCGCTCATATACGTGAGAAAATTCTTGAGCACGTTGTTAAAACACTGATCAATGAAACCAATCCTTTGACACAGGTAACAGCTATAATGTACACTACGTCATAATTGCTCTAACATGCAGTAGACGTATCACAAGAATGGTGTTAAAGATTCTCTCTCTGTTTTGTCTGGACTTAATTAGCTTTGATTGATATTAATACAGCTGTTAATTAATAGCAATATGACAGAAACGTGTAAGTCTAGGACACATGTTGGTAAGACGGGGACCACACATAAGTTCTGGGCCCAGTTGTTCAAAAGTATATAATAGCAGTTAAGCCCGGTGTTAACTTTAGTCAGGGTTACTGTGCATTTAGTTTTGTATTGGGCCAAGATCAGTATTAACATTTATGCCTGGTTTAACTTTTACTGCACTTTTAAACAACCGGCCGCTGGATACACAGGTACGCAGAAGTGTGTATTATCACGACAGTAATGAGATACACTGATATTCCTTGTGTACATATGGCCAGTCACTCTCACAGAGGTGTTGGTATAATAAGACTCAACCGGAACTACTTGTACATCACTCCGCGCGCCATATAACGCACAGTCCATACTTACCCCACGTAAAGAATGAAGTGTAAACAATGAAGATCCATTTCGAAAAAAACAAAAACACCAGTCTCCTTAAGAATTTTTAAACAATAATACATATAAACGATAAATAAATCTGGTTACATGCAAGAAAGAAGCATGTAAAATATTTTTGACTCCCATTGACAGTTCAAACCAGAAAATCCTGGTGTGTATCTGGGATTACCAGGACAGTGCCCGGATGTAGTGTTACAGCTGTTTGGTCCACGTGCACACGATCCACAGGTCTCGTTACAGTCTGGGCCGTAAGTACCTGCTTCATAGGCTTGATGCAAACAGAAGGGAAAAAGAAACATTATTATAAGTTGTCTCCTGTGTCAAAGAATAGGCGATCTGTTAACAAACAAAAAGTGACATTTATATGTTGTACTTTGACACAAGAGCATGTACAAGGCAAAAAAGATTTGGACTTCACCACTTGGTAAGTATACCCCTTGAGACATATTGGAGCGTAAAGCTGTAAACTCAACATCCAATCACTTAAAGGATGTGCTAACTGTCTCAGCCAAAAACCTAATGCATCTCCCAAATACATTTAGTCATGTGCTGTCTTTCACATTAATTAACGCATTTGGAGGTCCTGTATTTCAGGATAATGTATCCCTTTATATTGTACCAAATCCTACACACTTACCTGTCCTGCACCTGTTACACATGTAGCTAGTATCACATATTGGCTTGCCTCTCTCTTGTACTGAATCTTACATACCTGCCTATCCCTTACATGTTACCCATGCAGCTTCTTGTGTTTTATCTCTATTGTACAAATCCTACACACTTACATATCCTGTACATGCTACACACGCAGCCAGCATCACATCTTGGATTCCTTTCTGTCATACTGAATTCTACGCACTTACCTGTCCAACACTTGTTGCGCATGAAGCCAGCATCGCATCTTGGGTTTCCGTCAGTTAGAGGACATCCCTAGTGACTTTATCCCGTTTATCGGCCCAACAATAGCCTCAGCTCTTTTGACAATGTTCTTCCCATCGACCATCCACACATTCTGCGAAAGTCATAGAATGACGTGCAGCTGTTTTACCCAGACGGAACAGTTTGAAATATTACACAATAACAATGACTTATTGACGTTGGGACAAACCAAACCAAGCAGCGCTTGAAGAAAATTACTGTCCTGTAAAAAAGTAATTGGATTTCAACATGCTACTTCACTTTTGTTGATATATTTAACATGTAAGAACATAACTATAATTATATAATTAAGACGTGTTGAATAGAGAGTAAAATCACAGCACCGACGACAGTGTGATAGTTGGCAAATGCTTACACGTAACTAATGAAAAACAGCGTCTTGTCAATTTGTCTCAGTCAGGGCTTTTATTCTGACTGTTCGTGTAAATGCATAAATAGTAGCAATTTAAACAGACCTTAGCACCATGACTTAAGCAGAATTAGGTATAAAATGCAGTACGTATATATCTGTGGGATGTCTGTCTGTTACTATGTTTATTACTCAACATTGTCGTTGGATCTAAAGAAAGGAACAGAAAGTCTTGACGAGAAATCTTATTCGGGCCTGTTTCTGTAGGAGGCTATCTGTACCGCTTTTCTCACTCCCTGATAGTGCCTTATAAGAGAAAAGGGCAAAAGCAATTATTCCAATATTGATAATATGAAATATCCGTATTTGGACCGTAGTATACCAAAGGGTCCTGCATTTATGGTGTATAGGCCCCTTACATACCTCCCATTGCAGGATTTGTTAGACACTGTGTAAAATGTGATGACTTCAATCTACGTCGCCAGTGTTTAATTAAAAACTAATGTGTCAAGGATACATGAAACGCCTTCATCCGTTTCGGGAGCGGTAGATGCAGAGTCAATCCTGGGTCGAGTCACACCTAAGACCATAAAAGAGGAGGTTGTACCTTCCTCGCTGGGCGTGCAGCATGTGCAACGACTGGTTCCCCCTATCAGTATAATGGCTTGGGCGGGGCGGCTTACTTGCTTTCGGTAAGGCGTCTCCTACCTCTCACTCACTTACTCACTCACTCAAACACAATCACTCTAAGTCTATAAAGTTTTGTGATATTTACAACACTCTTGTTGGCAAATATGGACACAGCGTTCAGGGTCTCTGGGAATATAAGCCCTAGTTGTATCGAAGTCCGCTTATGGCCCGAGGCCAGGGGTGTATAAGTACCGAACTGGGGACTGTATAAAGCTTGATGATTGTAACATGAACAAGATGATTTTATGAATAGTTGCAATCTAAGCGTAACTTAATGACCCAGGAACCTTTCATCAATGTGGTCGCTGTTATTTCAAGTCCAGCTCATGTTTGCTCCCTCTACGAACGTACGTGGGAAGGTCTGCCAGCAACCTGCGGACTGCCGTGGGTTTTGACGAGCTCCGAGCGGTTTCCTCCCACCATAATGATATTCGCCGTAGTATCAATAAATATTTTTGAGTGAGGCGTAAACACAAATTTATGGGTAGAAGAGCTGACTGCATGGCCTGAACCACAGCTCTCTGCCATGTAAGCACCTGACACACCTTTCGACTTACAGCCGTTTGCCGAACCAGCCAAACCTTGGGTGGTGACTTCATCTAGTTAGTCATTGCTGAGATATTGAACAGATTAAAAGGCCCAGTCTATGGGCAATGTATAAAAATATACTAAATATCTAAGCCGTATAAGTCAGTTTCCGTCTTCGAAAGGCATCAGATCCTATTTTTATAATAACCACTGGTCGGGAACCAGCAACAGAATAACGGAATCTCCCGCGATTTTAACCCAAATTGACAGGTCGTAACTTGCCGTTGGTCGTCAAGTTAGGCCGTACCCATTACATGTTCCCCTGTTACAGAATGGTACTGTTTTTTTCATTGCACATTTTAGAGAATGGTGTTACGGTACATCTAATATAAAGTGTCTTTCGCACGGTGATCCAGCACTATAAATATATCGGCACTGGAGGCGACCAGTTACAAGGAGACACCGTCGTATTATGAACGACATGGTGTTGAGCGAACAAATAGGATAAATCCTAAGAAACAACGGGATCCACTCATGTTTGTGTTCAAGCCTTCCACAAATTGAAGTTTATCTTTGTTTAACAATTATGATTCACAGCGTTTTTTGTTGTTTCGATATCAAAGATTTCACATTCAATAATAAGAAATGTAATTATTATATTGTAACCTCCACAACACTCAAATAACGATAATTGCTTTTATGTCACTAGAATCAACGCATCACTAAACAATGAAGAATAATATCTTTATTGCGAATACTGAGTAGCCATAGGCGACTAAAAGATGGAATATCAGACACCATACGTACAGTTACATGTACAGACTGATAAATAGTTAAAAATAGGGATCAAATTTGGATCAATCAAAACGGCTAACAAAGTTAAGAAAAAAATTGTAAATAGGAGAGGAAATGTGCATATACCACCGGCAGGCCAGTTTTTATTTTGTCAATAAACAGCCCAATTTCAGCAGTATTTGTTAGATTTGTTCTTAAAATGTAAATATCAAAAATATATCACAAGGTAAATTTAGAGATTAACAACTATCTCTTACATGAAAAAATAAACCTTTATAATAGCTAAAAACAAATATACTGTTTCGTTAAAGGAAAAGACCCATAAAAATCGAAGTGGGCATAGCTAAATAGTCCATTTAAATCTATGCATCAGTAAACTTTCATTCAATTTTTCTTAGATTTTTGTGAAGAGAGTCAAAGGCGTTCAAGCGTTTGAATTCAAAGATGGGCTTTATGGACAATACTATCAGAGTTTAGGAACTCTGACGTCACAGAAAGTTCTTCCAACTCTAATCATGACACTGAGTGTTGTAACAACTTTTTACCCCTGAGTAACAGGTTGCTAAAATAATGTTCTCAAATATTCCTTCCTTCTAGTGTGCATCAGGAAAAAAGGTGATGTGACGTCAGAGTTCCTAGATACCGTCAGTATGGCTCATAGAAAGCCCACCATAAAATTTTAATGTTTGAATGTCTTTTAACACTTTTCAAAAAATCTAAGAAAAAATAAATGAAAGCAGTTTTACCCCAAATTTTCAGTTGTCTATATGATGAAACTTGCTTCATATTTTAGCTTCCTTTAAACAACTGTTAAATAACTAAAATATATACTAAATGAAACACAGATATCAGTAACAACCCACTCAGTTTAAGGCTAGAAAGTACATTTATATTAAGAGCAGAGTAACTACAAGTAACTTGTTCTATACACATGGCTTAATAGCAATACAAAACATTACCAACATGGCGTAAAATATTACATCACAATATAAACAAAATGGCATAAAAATTAGGTTCAGCAAGACTTCAAGAACGAAAGTTTTACACCTATAACAACACATTCATTAAGACCTGAAAAAGGCACCTTTAAAGCAATAACAAATACAGTCAACATGACCTAAATCCTGCACAGCAATAACAAAGCAATAACCATGACCTAAATCCTGAACCTTGACAGCAATAACAAAACACTATCAATATGACCAAAATCCCACACCTGTACAGTAAATAACAAAACAATAACCATACCCAAAATCCTGCACCTTGACAGCAATAACAAAACATTATCAATATGACCTAAATCCCGCACCTGTATAGCAATAACAAAGCAATAACCATGGTCACAAACCGTATTTGTATCTATACAACAATAAAGATGACCACAAAACTGTGCCTTGTATTCCAATAACAATAGAACAGCATAGCCTAAAACCGTGTCTGCGACCTACGTCGCTGAGTTGGTTAGCGCGCTAGCGCAGCGCAATAACCAATTGGCCTCTCACCAATGCGGTCGCTGTGAGTTCAAGTCCAGCTCATGCTGGCTTCCTCTCAGGCCGTACGTGGGAAGGTCTGACAGCAACCTGCGGATGGTTGTGTGTTTCCCCCGGGCTCTGCCCGGTTTCTTCCCACCATAATGAGGCCGCTGTTGCATAAGTGAAATATTCTTGAGAACGGCGTAAAACACCAATCAAATAAATAAATAGATAAAACCGTGTCTTTTCTCCAATACCAACGGATCCAACAGAACCTATAACCATGTTTTTACCGCAATAACAGCAGACACAACATGCTCTATACGATGTGATATTACAACAATAAAAAAATCGGCAGGACCAAAACAACCTCACCTTTATATCAATAACATCTCATCCAGCATGACTAACCCCAGTGGCTTTACATTTCGCAAAACCTTTCCTTGTTATAAAAAGTTGACCACTCCAGTTGTAATAATATAAAATCGTCACACAACACACTGTATCTAAGAAATGTCAAAGATATGCTAAATATCCAAAATGCTAGGAGTCTTTCAAACGAATGCCCCATTTGTTTTAAACAGCTCTAAACATTGCACGAGAAAGATTCCATACTTCTAACAGGTAAACAAGTGTTTACTATGCTGTATATTTCAAATGGATTGACTAGGTTTGTTCTCGTAAATATTTATTTATATATTTGCTTGGCGTTTTACGCCGTACTCAATATTTCACTTACGCGACATTAGACAGTTTTATGATGGGAAGAAACAGGGCAGAGCCCCGCAGGAAACCCATGGGCATTCGCAGGTTGTTGTATGACCTTCCCACGTTAAGTTCTTGCAAATAAATTTAAGTATCAAAAATATATTTCAATGTGAATAAAGCAATTACGATGCACATGTTTGGAGAAGTAAACGTTTATAATAGGTATGTGAGAATATGGCTGTGGCATAAAAGCACAAGTCTACCAATGGCAACAAATTGAACTTAAAGGTCGAGAAAGCAAAAAATACATCAACTTCAGATGAAAGAATGCGGAAAGTTAGTTAGTTGAAAATGTGGAAAAATTTTTCTTTAATAGAGAATACCAAAAGTGGGTCCCACATACCCAGCATACAAAAAAAAAATTGTAATACCCTTTTCTCCTGCAAAAGAAAAATGAGAAATAAATATTAAGTATTAAAAAAAATATTAAGGACCATATTTGCAGAAAACTTTTAACGCTCTTCCATCTAATTTTGACACCATTGTTATGTTTTCTTCTCCTTTAAACCTAAACAATACATTTACGGTAATGACGGCATAACTGATTTGTTATATAATCAGAGTTTCAAATCAACAAAACATTCAAAATCCTACATTTATGACAAAAACAAAAATAACCAAAACCCGAAAATTTTGTAGCAATATAAGCATAAATAATGACCTATAAACCGTAAATTTACACCAATAACATAACTATTATCATGACTTTATCAACAGCACAGTCATCACGACCTAAAAACGTAATTTACACCAATCACCGCACTATTATCATGATCTGAAAACCAAAACTTACACCAATCAAAACACTATGATCATGACCTAAAAAGCGTATTACTAAATCAATAAAACAAAATATACACCAAACATAGCACTATCATCATGACCTAGAAACCGCATCATTAAATCAAAAACTTAATCATCTAAATGACCGTTACAAGAACAAAGCATATTTAAACCAATAAGCACACAATAGTCATGATTTGAACGCATTTTCACAACAGTTACAACACAAACTTCACGTCCTAAACCCCTACCTTTACAACAACAACAAAGTGAGCAGCAAGCCCAACACAACACAGTTTTAATCAACACCAACAGAATCAACAGTGACAAACCATTGACATAAAAGCTCATCAGTTATGGCATAAAGTTACACAATTATACAGCACTGAGGCCACAGCAAG
Source organism: Liolophura sinensis (assembly GCF_032854445.1). NCBI lineage: Eukaryota > Metazoa > Mollusca > Polyplacophora > Chitonida > Chitonidae > Liolophura > Liolophura sinensis. The sequence goes on along the minus strand of NW_027017954.1, from coordinate 732,100 downwards.
TTTGGCGAATGGAAATAAGAAACAGTTTTGATTAATCCAGTCATAGCGTAGAAACTATTAGTGGAATCTTTGCTGAACTTATTTTACATCGCCTCCAAAACTGTTGTCATTGGTCTGAAATTAGCGTAGGTTTGGAAGTTGTCCAGATATCCCATGACGACCTGGTGGATGAAGTTAAGCTGACCCTATAAAAGGGTAAAGGATGAAAAAGACATATGATAAATGGTAAGCAATCTGACCATAAATGGGGTAGATGAGGGCGAAAAAAAAATGACAGATGGCAAATGGTAAGCAAGATGACCCTAAAATAGGGTAAAGTCTAAAGAAAACAGGTGGTAAATGACAAGCATAAGGTTTGAAGCACATGAGTTTCTGATTTTTTGACACTCAAATTCTAAATGCATCTACACCATATGTAGCATGAAGACATTAATCAGTCGAAGCATGGTCCTTGTCTTTCTCCAGAAGTCACTGAGCATTGAAATAGACTCATACGCGTAAGGGCATAATTATATTTGTGTTATTTTTATTTGATAATTAGAAGTACTGTTGTCCATTTAGAGGTCCACGTTTAGCAATGGTACCAGCATTAGTACATCATTAAAAGAAAGACTATCACTCATATGCTTTATACGAAAATGACACTGATATAGTTATCTGTTTAATAATGTTATAAGTAATCATACCACATCTGTTATAATCTCCGGTCTGTTGTTCCTCATCTGCTTGACAGTCTGTAGGATATTGACGTTCTGGTCAACCTTCAGTCTTTCTAGCACAGTCCAAACCACGCAGAATAACCCACTCTTTGTCACGCCATCCCTGGGTACAATCGGGGCATATATTATTTTAATTGTACACGTAAGCCTGTATTTCTTCATCATCAATCTTAAAAGCAAGTAATGCGCACTCACCACATGATCGTATAATTTATATTATACATATGACATTAATTTACGGCTAATTTCCTCATCTTTTCGTTAGGTTTGGTGGCTTACATACAAGTAGGGTGGCCTTTCACAGCTGAGTTTATCAGTTTTGTCTAATTTGTTTCTGTATCTGCGCTGATTCGCTTTTAGAAATATGCTACATTCTTTGTTCTTAACGATCATTTTGTAATAGTAAAATGTATGAATCATTGTAAATCACTTAAAATATTAAAAACTTCGAATGCTACAAACAGGCCACCCTTTAAGGACAAAGTTTACATTCCCAATCAAACCAATATCAAAAGTGAGATAAACATAATTTAAGACCTTATGATTGCATAGGTAACCAGGACAGCCGTATGCAGACGGCCCAATGTCTCAGAGTATAAACTGCTTCTGTCTACATACGGTTATTTTGTTTACATAAGCTTATTTTCCCAAAATCTGATTTTGGCTTTGTTACATTTTATATGGAGACCTCGTTTTCAACAAATACTAAGCATTATTTACATTTTAATATTATATGAGCAAAAATCCTGAGGCTTTTTTGCCTTATAAAAAACAAAAACCCGCTATATTTCTCTGGAGTGAGAATGTATAATTTCGCATGCAAGAGAAAGTACAATGGCAGCGGGCAGTTGTCTGCCATAGAAGAACTCTTTTGACACACATCATATATGAGTAATGCATAGCTAACCTGCAATGAACCAGTACTGGTCCGTCGCCAGCCTTATCTCGCCACATGTCAACACTCTGCAGTACAGTCAAAAGCGTTGGTATAGTCTTCAGTGTTGGTTCACTCGTGAAAAATGGGCAGCGGAATTGTTTGATGGGCTGAGGTGCTTTCTGGAAATATTCATCAAATTCGATCATAAATAAAATTTACAGTATTCATCAGGATAATGTAGAACGCTCAGGAAGACTCTGCATTTAGGATGTGTAAAATACAGTTTCCCTCTTGTGATGTACAACGCAGGTTTCTTTATGCAGTGAGTGCAGGGAGGAGTCAGTAATGGTCTCCTCCCACTATCCTGTGCTCACTGCTTCAGTCATGCCAGTCAGCTGTAATTTGTCATACATACCACTTATATAGGTACAAGTCATTTTACCTTTTGCCCTTTTGAATAGTGTTTTCATATCCGTGTGAATAGTTTATCATTTGAATAACTTGCCGTGTGAAATGCATAATGTATTACCTTACTTGTTTGGTTTGCAACAAACATAGCTTAGATTTATCACCATTCTGTATTACTTCCTTTCCCACCGAGAGTCTCACGGAAGATCAGCCTGGGCTGAGTCTCTATCCGTGTCTTATGCATTATTTTTATTATGAACATAATAACATCAATTATAATGAATTATAGACACAATTATTCCTGTACTAACATGACACCACTGATCGGACTTATATCTGTACCATTCTTTATCGTGGGTTTCCCCTGGGCTCTGCCCGGTTTCCTACCACCATAATACTGGCCGCCGTCGTATAAGTGAAATATTCTTGGGTACGGCGTAAAACACCAATCATATAAATAAACAAATAAAGAATGACATTTCGGGAAAATCCCTGTCGGTGAATGAGATTTAATCCACATCTGGCGTGATCTAGCGCTAGGTTCTTGTGTTTTGAATGACCTCTTTGCTAGTGAAACTCGTTTCGTCTTTCCATGATCGTTGGAAACTGCTGACTGCTTTTCTTTGCATGATTGCGCCCTATTTTGGTATATTATATATACTTTCTTAGTTTTTTGGTGATTTGTGTTTGTGTCCTTTTGGGAATGGGCCATGCGATTATTGACCCTGATCGTCCATTTCGTCCAACGTCCAACAGCTGCTACACTATAGGCTGATAGTCGTAGTTTCGCTACATATTGAACATGAAGAGATATTATTTAGATTTTACGCGTATTTTTAAAAAAACTAGGACCAAAAGATTTAAAAGCGCTCGACAAAGAAAAGAATCGATTTTGAATTTAACCACAGCGTTGCTGTGCTGTGATTTTAGAATTCTTTTTTGTATAGGGTTATAACATCCCACTGGTTTAAAGGTTGTGGTGATTGGTCATGTTTTATATGTGTTGTTATGAACTAATTTTCTTGGTTACATTATGAGACATTCTTATGAAGGGTTCACTTTTTATTCTGATGTGATCAGTCCATAATGTCTAGCCCAAATTTGCCCTGTGACCGAAAGTAAAAATCGACAAAATTTTTTGCATGGGGATGATCAATTTCTATTCTTTATTTTGAGCTGCAACGCGCATTTGTGTTGGTGAAGTGTGTTCAAGCTGTTGTTAAAAGTTAGTATTCTTCCTGTTCTTGGGCGAGTTATGTGCATGCGTCGCTGCTTGTGACAAGACATGGGACATTCTTCTTTCTTTAAATAAAGGTGTTATTACAGTTAGATGTGCACCACCAGCACTTTTGTTTTGTTTGATTTATTTATTTGCTTGGCATTTTGCGCCGTACTCAAGAATATTTCACAATACGATGGTGGGAGGAAACGGGACAGAAGCCGGGGAAAACCCACGAACAACCGCTGAATGTTGGCAGACCTTCCCACGTTCCTCCAGATATGAAGCCAGGATGGGCTGGACTTGAACTCACAGCGACCGAATTGGAGAGAGGCTTCTGAATCAATGCGCCGTGCTGGCGCGCTAACTTCCACGGCCACAGAGGCCCCGGTTTTGTTTCTTCTTTTTGTTTGTTTTGGTAATTTCAAAATGTCGCACGCGTATAAACTGATTTTTTCAAACATTTGTACAGTACAGTATGTACGTGAAGATCGTGCACTTAGTTCAACGGAGACGTTCAGTTCGGGCTTGAACACTGGCGTTGAAAACCGTTATATGCTTCCATTTTCATGAACCCGTCCAAATGTCGGACTTAATACATGGACAAAGACTTTGTGGACTGTGTTGAGGGTTCTTTTGGAATAGGTTTTAAGGTTGTTGATCGGTAACCACCATTTTGTTTGGGGGTGATGTTGGAATATCAGTTCTGATGCCCAGATCCAGAATATGAACTTTCAGTCATGAAAAATAGCAACTAATATACCACTAAAATAAAAGACATTTTCTTTTCATCTCTGAATTAAAGTACTCAGAAATAATTGCCTTTGTTTGACATACTGAACTGTATAGAAGGGCTTTACCTTGTCTTTGTGGCTCAGTTCGTAAGTCCAAGTGGAGAATTCCACTCTCTGGTCAACATCTGTCACCTCCACCTCGAACGGGTTAAACGTTTCCTTCTTATCTGTCCAATACACCCCAACATTCTGTGTGCAAGAAAATAAAGTATAATAAATTTATGTATTGTATATTTCACTTTTTATTGCATGATGTAATCTGCAGATTATTACTGGCCACGGATTCATTAAGCGATCCTAGATTTAAGTCAAATGTTCAAATCACTTTAAAATTTGTATTTCCTACGTACCAAGGACAAACTATTGCTTGACAACGTAAATTATGGGTAAGTTATTGTAAAAGAAATAACAGCTAAAATAATGGAAAGGAACATACCAAATATAATGATTAAAATTTTGAATTAAGTCTACGATCGGTTCGTGATCCTGGGGCCAGGAGTTTTACACCAATGTACAATTGTATCAGGGGAACGGTTTTATGGGTGGGAGAAACTTGGGTACCCGGAGTGAATACTTTCTCACTCAAGCATAAAATATGAAGTACAGAGACAGCCTTAGGTGTGCCAAATTTGGGAAATCCAACTGATCTCGAACTAATTCCAAATAGCGCTTATTACCACTATGGCACTGGAAATATTAGAGGCTAAGCAATCTGAAATGTCCTGATGTTAGGGTTCAGTTGAGTGAACACCTCGGGTGTTTGACAGACTGAACTGTTATTGAATGTATAATAAACCAAACAACAGTTTGCCGCGCGCATTTTTCGCTGCCTTGTAATTCTAGATAGTCACACGCTTATAATATTCTCAGCATTTTATGCAACACTTTGTGGTCAATGTGACAGACTACCTATATGTATGCACCTCATCCCCTCTGTTGGGGTCTATCGCCTGGACAACTTTCATTGTGACAGATTACCTATTTATCTCCTGTTTTGCGAGCTATCAATAATGTGCACAACTTTCATTGTGACACATTACCTACCTTATTCCCTGTTTTGGGCTTCCTTTATCTGCACAACTTTCAATGTGACACATTACCTAGTTATCTTCTGTTTTGGGGGCCTTCCATAATGTGCACAACTTTCAATGTGACACATTACTTACTTATCTCTTGTTTAGAGTGGGTGAGTGAGTGCAATGGGGTTTAACGTCGTACTGAACAATTTTTCAGTCATATGACGACGGAGAAGAGTGCATGTACATGTAATGTGCCTCCTTGTTGAAGTACGGATTTCCACCGCTCCTTTATCTGGTGCAGTTTCAGTGAGACGACTTAAGCCGGGCGTATGTCGACCTTGCGACTGGGAACAACTGGGTTTTTGGCAACTGGAAGCAACTAGGAGCAAGTGGTAGCAACTCGGGGCATACCGTTATGGGCACAAGTGGTCGGTGAGACAAACTACCTACCTTATCCCCTGTTATGGGGTATTCTATTAAGTGAACAAGCGGTCAGTGTGACAGACTACCTACCTTATCCCCTGTTTTGGGAGGTCTTCCATTAACAGAACAATAGGTCAATGTGACAGACGACTTACCCAATCCTCTGTTTTTTCCATTATTTGCATTTGCACAGTCTTGTGTTCCCCGTGACCCATGATCTGCGTATCTGGTCAATTTGACACACTACCAACCTTTTCCCTGTTTTGGGTGTCCTTTATCTGCACAACTTTCAATGTGACACATTACCTACTTATCTTCTCTCTTGGGGGCCTTCCATAATGTGCACAACTTTCAATGTGACACATTACCTACCTTATTCCCTGTTTTCAGTTTGAAACTATCTGCACAACTTTCAGTGTGACACATTACTTACTTATCTCTTGTTTAGAGTGAGTGAGTGAGTGAGTGAGTGAGTGAGTGAGTGCAAAGGGATTTAACGTCCTACTTAACAATTTTTCAGTCATATGACGACGGAGGAGTCCTTAGAGTGCATGTGCGTGTAATGTGCCTCCTTGTTGAAGCACAGATTTCCACCGCTCCTGGTGCAGTTTCAGTGAGACGACTTAAGCCGGGCGTATGTCGACCTTGCGACTGGGAACAACTGGGTTTTTGGCAACTGGAAGCAACTAGGAGCAACTGGTAGCAACTCGGGGCATACCGTTATGGGCACAAGTGTTCAGTGAGACAGACTACCTACCTTATCCCCTGTTTTTGGAAGTCTTTCATTAACAGAACAAGAGGTCAATGTGATAGACGACCCACCCAATCCTCTGTTTTTTCCATTATTTGCATTTGCACAGCCTTGTATCTCCCCGTCTCCCATGATCTGGTCAATTTGACACACTACCTACCTTATCCCCTGTTTTCACGCGGTCCAGCATGATGATGGTACTGACTTTGTGATCATAGACCAGACGCCAGAAATCCACGACCGTGTTGGGTAGAGGAGTCTGAGTTAGGATAAAACCCCTCTTCTGTTTGTATCCCTACAATAAAAAACATCCTTTTCATTGCACCAAAGTTACTAAAAACATCTGTAATATCTGTAACATCTGCAGATAATCCTGGCAACAGACTGAAGGCAGAGGCCATTTCGTGAATTTGAAATAAGTGGAACTTGAACTTGATGAAATATGGATGGATATTTACAATTATCGACAGTTCAGGAGTTTAACACTCTTAGGACTCTTGGCATTGTACATGTTCGGTACACTCCTGGGAAGATAGTAATCGACTGTTTTCCGAAATGTTGCTTCACTTCCTGCTAGGGTGACTACACGAGCGAATACAGTTATCCAGTTCAAACCTCTGCACGTTCGCCACAATATGGCTGATATATTAGCGATATGCCTTAAGCCATTATCATTCACTCATTCATGTACGCGTTTCCAGGCAGCCACATCAATACTTTTGTCAGCAACCTGCAGATGGTATTGGGTTTCCCCCGGGCTCTGCACGGCTTCCTCCCATCATAATGCTGGACGCAGTCGTATAAATGAAATATTGTTGAGTACGGTGTAAAACACCAATCAAATACATAAAGATATAAATCACTATTTAAGGACCTCTGGAAGCTATCACGAAGCTATCTCAGACTCAGGTCAAAATTTTAAAAATTAAATTTGGTACGTTTCTTTCCATTACATTAATTGAAATTTATTTCACAATAACTGACCGAGAATTTAAGTTGTCAAGCAATATTTGGATCTTCTTACATTACAAATAGCAACATTAAAGTGATTCGAAATCTTGACTTAAATCTAAGATCGCTTCGTGATCCCTGGGCAAGATCTTGGTGTGATTATTGCGGACTTCATATACATCAACAAGGCTGCTAATTAAAACTTGCATAAAACAGATCTAAGTATCAAATGCTCAGTGGGAAGCGGGGTATGTCCGAGCGCAGAAGATGCTCGCTTTTAATTCGCTAGGATATGTGATATTCTATAACAGTTTTATATATTTGAGTTAGGTTGTATTTGTGAAATAGAGTATAGTGTCGTGGAGGCAATGGAATAAATCCTAGGTTCATGTGATTAATGGAATCAGGCCTTACATAGGCCTTGATATGCATGCTACACAAGTGTGCGTGTGGATCAAATCCCGACCCCCGCAATTTGTAGGAGCCTAGGGACAATAAATGGCCTAACAGTCGACGAAGAACACTTGTCTCCCAACAATATCTTGTACATATATATAGTTGGCAAGTCCGTCGGCAGCTGTCAAGGGTTGATGGTTTACAACGGACACTCCAATGAATATGACGTTATATAACGACGAAATAAATGCATACGTTGTTAATAATTAATTAATATGAAAAGACTAAGACTAATGATATTGACATCTCATCTCATCTGTCATGTGAAGGAATCATAATATATGTGGTCTCCTATGTGCCGCTGGAAAGGATTAATACACCGGTTTCAATTTTAACTTAGTGTACCGTATTCATACCTTTGTGGAGTCCCTTGCAGTTCATATTACCTTTCCACTTTTGAACATACAAACCACATTGTAGGGTCCCGACGAAGACCTTACCGGAAGATATACAGCATTGATGTAGTCGTTAGAGCCGGACACTGGCGTGGACAAGTATGGCCTGCAGCTATCAACTGAAATACAAGAATCACTGGTTTACTCCAACGAAGCTGCTGTGCTGCAGCAACGTGTTATTTGCAACACATATTACGCAGTTTACAGCTTTCCTTCACGTACCTGACTGTTCATGAGGCTTAGACTTCATAAATTCCAAAGACAGAACTACGAACGACGTGGGGATAATGTTGTAACACTCTGAATACAGGGATAGAAAATAGTCCTTAATGGCACCAACTGACGAAAAAGAATGATGTGAAGTGAGAAGGTACAAGGGCTTGATGCTAACCAGGTAAGTGTTTGAGCTCTTTACCGGGGAACGCCGACCCTGCTCTCGAGCACATTTAAGGCGAGCCACCTTTCTGGATGCTCACTGTCAATGTATATAAATTTGAGGCATTTCCGCTAATCAATAATCAAGTGTAGAGTCTGTGACTGATAAGAAGGTTGCATACCAACCATTTGTCATTGTGCCTTGAGTACGGCTGATTGTCATCTGGATGTCAGTGTTATCTTTCACTCTAGGAATTCACGAGGATCAGTGGATTTACCTCTATATGCTGAGACTTCCTATTGAGATTGTGTGTATTTGGAAAGGTGTTGTGTCTGCTCTAATCTCCAAAGGAATCTATATTTTGTTGTTACCTACATTGTTTTATATGTTATATACATGTTGTACTATTTAGTCTAAGACTAGACTATTTTATTATATGTATTTAACTATTTTAAAAGTGTTCGGTTATTACTGTCTGGGAGTTGAACAAGTCATTACTTTGCAGATTGACCTCTCTGATAACGATACTTTAACGTATACGCTGCTGAATAGCGAGATGAGCTATGAGTTTTCACATACTTTACAACGATGTTTAGAGGGCACATGGATACGGTGTCTAACACATTATGAAATCAGAAGTTGATATCGACATACAAACCCTGTTAGGTGTGTTGAGAGTGTAGCTCAATTGTCGATGAAATAAGGCAGATTTGCAGATTGACCTCTCTGATAACGATACCTTAACGGTATACGCTGCTGAACAGCGAGATGAGCTATGAGTTTTCACATACTTTACAACGATGTTTAGAGGGCACACGGAAAAGGTGTCTAACACATTATTAAATCAGAAGTTGATATCGACATACAAACCCTGTTAGGTGTGTTGAGAGTGTAGCTCAATTGTCGATGAAATAAGGCTTTGTCACAAAAAACTTACGGGCTAAAAATTTGGAGTATCTGTTCTTGGAAATATTGTCAGGATGTCTGGCTGATTTCACGTGCATCTTGTTCGCGGTTTGTGAGAGTTCCCGGAGGACCTAAAACGGACGGCGATAACTTCCATTTTAAAATGTTCTATTTGATTTCAACGCTTTGTAAACGAATGTCGGTCAGAACAACATCATCACAGACCCACAGTAGCTATGAATAGACTAGCTGTGTAATGTACCACGTAATTCCCATCATTTATCTATTTGCTTGACTACAGTTTTACGCCATATTCACGAATATTTCACTTTATATAAGAAGGTGGCTTAATTTATTTATATATTTATTTGATTGCTGTTTTACGCCGTACTGAAGAATATTTCACTTATACCATGGGGGCCAGCATTATGGTGGGAGCGGAGGCATGAATGACAGTAAATTTAGAATTCTAGTAGCCTCAACAGTTTGCAAATATTTCTTATTCTATTTTCGCAACAGACCTCAAACTGTGCGACCATCTTGGACTGTCCGGTCTCGGGGTCGACAGTGCAAAGGTCAGAGTACACGGTGGCAAAGTTCACAAATGGAATTGAACTGTCGCTGAATTTCAAGGCTTCTCCCAGGGCTGAGTGTAGAAACTCGTACTGTTCCTGGTTAACATAAGGGCAAATTTTTTTTATAATTTAGCAGAACTTTCCTGCAATGCATAATGTTAAATCATCTTGCGGAATAAACCCGTCAGATCAAAATTCATGTAACCAAATGTTATATCTTATGAGTACTTGTCATTCAGTTTTATTCCATCATACATTTGGCACAATGAGATGATCACGCATTGTTTTTATTTTCTATCTTGTCATTCAATAAAAGTAATGTTTGCAGGTAAATACCGTTTCGATGACATATGCACAATGCTTGTTTCAGCTTTAACAAGTGATGTGAAGAAAAGTAGTATCATGATAACAGATAATGTGCAAGGTAGAAAAAGTTTGACCTAAGTGCGATCAGATATTGCCTTCAGAAAACATTCCCGTGGTGTGGGAACATACCCTAACTCAGGTAAATTGACAAAAAGTCACATGTCATCGGATACGTCTGACCATTTGTCAGCTACATGCATCACACTGTCTTCGCTGCTCTGTTTTTTCTCTCTATGCTGTATGTCTTAATTATATTACACAATTACGTCTCCTATGGTATATCTGTACACTCAGAGGAGATTGGAATTTCCAAAGCAGCTCTGCAGTCTTTTTATGGCTAATTGTACCTGTGTCTGCACCATGTTGACCCGCTGCTGTCTCAGAATCATCACACAGGCCGGCACATTCACCACATTCTCTTCTTTAGCCTGATTGATCAGGTAATCCAGAGCTATGAACGTTCCCGTGCGTCCAATCCCAGCACTGATCCAAGACACGCATGCGTACAACAGGTAGAGTAAAATCATAAGGCAAAAAGTACTCCACAAGAGATATCCCAATTCTTGACAAGATCGCTTCTTTAATAACCGGCATGCGCACTTTGAAGGTTTACCTTAAAAAAGATTTAAAGACTTGGCTGTGCCTTTTGAGAGACAATGTCGCCGGTAGCTACCACAATTCAACTAAAGAACTGACACCGTTGAAGTCATGCCATGCAGTGCTATATTTTACAACCACATGGACATAGGTTTTAAACGAAGTCTGGGTGCTATCAATCCCGATCTAACACAGAACGTGTCTTGAATCACGTCAGGATTAATATCAACTGCGCATGTGCTGTTCTTTTGGAAAGCAAACATTTTCATGCCAATTTTCAACCATAATCGACGTCCACAAGCGCAAGATCAATTTGCAAAAGAAAGTTTAATTCGTTCCCTCCCGAAAATAATATTTGTTTATTCCATTGGTGTTTTACGCCGTACTCAAGAATATTTCACTCATACGACGGCGGTCAGCATTATGGTGGGTGGAAACTCACGACCATCCGCAAGTTGCTTCAAGACCTTCACACTTACGGCCGGCGAGGATATCAGCATGAGTTGGACTTGAACTCACAGCGACCGCATTGGTGAGAGACTACTGGGTCATTACGCTGCGTTATCCCGCTAACCAACTGAGCCACTGAGCCACGGAGCATCCCCCCTCCCTCGTAAATAAGAAGAATGCGTATATAGAGAAAGGAATTAACACGGGGCCATGAAAACAGGCATCATTGATGCTAGAAAGACAAGACATTATTCTAGACGCGGAAACTTAATCAATATTCAATTTACTTGCATCCTAGTTTAAAAGTTATCGCGAATCTGAAATATAATGGATTATTTTTAAGTGGAATTAGTGCACATCATTATGACTTTTCACAGATCCTGCACACTTTTGCCATATGTACTTATGAGATATTCTACTCTTAGCGATTTTAAGAAACAAAGAATGAAGGTGTTAGATTTCCTATACACTCTCGATCATTTGTTTTTCAAAAATGGTTAATTTATATTTCATACGTAATCTGCGTGATTAGTGCAAAAGTATAAAATGTTTGATTCAAATGAAGAACTCAAAAGTGGTGTTTATTTCAGAACTAGCATTGCATTTCAAAATGTTTCTCTCTAGGTTGATCTGGATTGTTTGTTCCCACGCCTACCTGCAATGGACAAGAATTGGTCCAGGTAAAGTCGAGTTGTACTCCAGAACCTTATCTCGAAAGTCAAGCAGAATTGTGGCATCGGAAGGTGCCCCGTGATCTGGCCAAGCCGAGAAGTGAAACTGTTTGAGAATCTTCGTCTTGTTTTTCACCTGAGGAGATTTTCCGATCAGATGCGTGACACAAGTAATGGTGGTAAGGAAAGCATAAACCAATAGCCAACAGAATTTGCTCATCTTATAGGCAGATTCTCATCTTGTATCCTCGTCTTTGATTGTGTTATAATACCAATATATTGTACATATGTTACAATTACATTTTAGGGAAACTTTGGGCATGTTGGAAGAATCTATTTATTTATTTGATTGGTAGTTTACGTCGTACTCAAGAAAATTTCACTTAAACGACGGCAGCCAGAATTATGGTGGAAGGAAACCGGACAGAGCCAGGACGATACCCACGACCATTCACATGTTGCTGCAGACCTTCCCATGTACGACCGGAGAGGAAGCCAGCAAAGAGACGGACTTGTACTCACAGCGACCGTATTGGTGAAAGGGCCTTAGGTCATTGCGCCGCGCTAGCGTGCTAATCCCCTCTACCAAGTCCAGCTTATGCTGGCTTCCTCTCCGGCCATATGTGGGGAGGTCTTCCAGTAACCTGCGGATGGTCCTGGGTTTCCTCCCATCATAATGCTGACCGACGTCGTATAAGTGAAATATTCTTGAGTACGCTTTAAAACACCAATCAAATAAATAAATAAATAAATAACCTACAGACATTTTGGACAGAAATTGAGAATTGAGGGTAATCATGCAATAATGAACTATATGTACAAGTATTTTGAACACTTTCTTACATGTGCAAAGTTACAAAGGGTATACAGGGATACATGCGAGCAAACGATGACGGGAATACTAGAAAGTGATGTGTGGTCACCTACCTTGTTATTCGGCTCTAGTGCTCTAAGTGTACAGTTAGTGTACAGCTTGTGTCGATATTACTACATGTAAGTACCAGTGTTGCATTTGTGTAATTCTATAAAAGTACAAATAGTGTCGATCAGACCTACCTTAGTGTGACTCAGCACCAATGTTCTAATTGTGCAGTTCTGTCAGTGTGCTCCTATAGAGTCGATGTAACTGAGCACCACTGATCTAATTCTCTAATTGTTCAGATGGTGTCGATCAGACCTACCCTAGTGTGACTCAGCACCAGTGTTCTAATTGTGCAGTTCTGTCAGTGTTCTCCTATAGTGTCGATGTGACTGAGCACCGCTGATCTAATTCTCTAATAGTGTCGACCAGACCTATGTGTACCTTAGTGTGACTCAGCACCAGTGTTCTAATTGTGCAGTTCTCTCAGTGTACTGTTATAGTGCAGATGTGACTGCGCACCTCTTTTCTAACTCTAATTGTTCAGATAGTGTCGATCAGACCTACCCTATTGTGACTCAGCACCAGTGTTCTAATTGTGCAGTTCTGTCAGTGTACTCCTATAGTGTCGATGTGACTGAGCACCACTGATCTAGTGTACAGCTAGTGTCAACGTGGGTTCCACCTTCTTCCCTCGGTGTTCTAACTGCGTAGGTCTACAAGTGTACAGATACTGTCGATCCCACTTACCTCAGTGTGAGCCACTACCGGTGTTCTAAGTGTGTCATTCTATAAGTGTACCTACTGTGTCGATCACAACTACCTGAGTGCAGCTTAGCCTTGCTGCTCTAATTGCGTAGTTCTATAAGTGTACAGCTAGTTCCGATGTGAGTCAGCCGCAGTGTTCTAATTGTGTAGTTCTATGAATGTAGCGATAATGTCGATCAGATCTCTCTTAGTGTGACTCCGCTCCAGTGCTCTAATTGTGTAGTTCAATGAGTGTACCGATAATGTCGATAGGATCTCTTTCAGTGTGACTCCTCTCCAGTGTTCTAATTGTGCAGTTCAATGAGTGTACCAATGACATTGATCAGACCTACCTTTGTGTGACTTAGCTCCAGTGTTCTAATTGCGCAATTCGCATATACCTCCTCGTCAAGCAGGGTAACCTCAATGACACCAAACCGCGTACAGCCTTCGCTCGGCCAGTACTGTTTGCACTTTATCTAAAACGCAAACCAATGACGGAGGACACGTGGACTGAGGCACAACGTACTGGAAAATACTCTCATCATTGGTGTATACTTTGAATTCATTATACAATTTTAAATATTCATTAACTCAATACAACCAAAATAGTAAGGACAACGAAAGAAGACTCCCATTGAAGTTTGCTTATCATTTGACTTAATTTCATTGTTCAAGCCAATTCGTCATTCCAATATTATCAACTAGATGTTCAAATACTTATGTGAAAACGACGTCACCTTTGATGTAAGACTTCATTCAATGACATTTAGAAGTTGAACTGGATAATATAACAAATATATGGATCACAACTTCTGCCGATTCAGTGAGCAACGTTTCGGTATAGGTACTAATGCCGGTCATTAAGCTTGATAAGTGTATTAGTCCCTATACCGAAACGTGGCTCACTCAATACATAGAAGTTGTGATCCATATATTTCAAGTTATGTTACCTTTGATGTAGGAATGGCCTGAATCAGGAGTGACGCAGCTCATACAAATGGGCTGATAGAATACCTTATCTAAGAACTATTTGAAACACAGGCATTTGTTTTTATCTTAAGAGCAGTACATGCACAATGGAATATGCTATTAGAAATACCTTAGTTGCTTCGATCAGATTTGTCACCATGACAATTTTACCCACGTTCTGTTCCCAGAGCATGCGCATGAAGTCGTTTATGATAAGATCGGTAGGCCCTGTGGAGATACATGTAAACGTGAACAGCGCAAGATCACGTGGGTGAGCATCAGGTAAAACAATACACCATATCATTTATGAGGCACGACTTTCTTTATGGCAAATAAAATCCTTATCTTTTTATTTGGAAGATCCTCCTTTTATACTGATAATGACCTAATAAATACGACTGCATAAAATATGTTGAACGTGGCACCGTGACTAGCCGAGACACTTTATTGCGATCAGGAAGATCGTTAGTTTATTTCATTTGTGTGCAAATGGTTTTTTTCTCATCACCATAATTTTAACATTAATCAAAAGAATTTTACAATTTTATATGTAAATATCTATGCTTGAGGTTTAACATCGTACTTAATAATTTTTCAGTTATATGACGACGAGGAGTCATTAGGTGTGAACACATACATTTTGTCTTCTTGTGCCAGGGCGACTCCATACTGCCGCCAGTAGTCATACCGAAGAAACAATACATGACACCACCCCCCCCCCCCCCAAACCAACCCACCCACCCAGTCACATTATGCTGACACCGGGCCAGCCAGTTATGTTTCCTTGCTCTAACCTTTCGTCGCTCAGCCCTGCGCATGAATTCTTCAAGGAGTAGAGGGCAGAGAGCATTGAGGGGTTGACAAGGAGAATTTTGTCCATCCTGGTTATACCACAGTTGTTACTGTGTACCTCATCCAACCCTTGTGAATTGTCCACATTTTTTCTTAGGACATGACGAGTATAGATACTATTACGTAAAGATTTACATGGTCAGATTAAGAGTGAAAAAGGGGATCTTTACCTTGAGAGGCGATGAATTTCTTAGGCTGGTTGTAACCCTGAAATGTAATGCGTCAACAGTGAAAGAGGAAGAACCGTTTACCTGAAATGAGTGTTAGTTTAGACTAAAAATGTGTATGGAAAAACCTTTACTTGTTTCTTAAGATTTAAGTTTTAATTGAGTGGCATGTAGTAGTGAAATATTTTGGATGTATTATAATATATGTCGCCACAATATTTCAATACCTTTTATAATTAGAGCTAAACAAGCTTCTTGTGAATTATATTGATTGTGTTGTTTGTCTGTGCATGACAAAAAGACAAAAGAAAAAAAAAACAAAAACAATCTCCTTGACTGCTTGAATCCTGGCCTGAAAAATGTCACTATGACGGGACTTTAAGCATTATCAATAAGGTTCACGACGTTCAATATACTATCAGAACATTTGCCTCTGTCCAATCCAGTGAACAAATCTAAATAAAAAGGAGTGAGGATATTTTTGATACAATTTCCGCTCATCCTACCACTGACTCTTACTTCTTTTGACAGTTTCTTTCAGACAATTTTTCTCAGTACCCGTGGTGTGTATGGATGGAATCTACCATATTTATATCTAATCCTTCGATATTAAATTAGCTGAATAGAAATTTAACTGGTGTTAAGACGTTTAAGTATTTATAGCGTTAGGTACAGACTAAGACAACGTAGGCTATAGATATATTCTTACCAAGACGGTAGGCGTAAATAAGAACAGATGAAAGCAAGGTATAACATTAAGACAAAAGGATATATGTTAATGTAACTAGCACTCAATCTTACGTCAATGTAACAGGCGTTTATGTAATCCGATTTGTCATTGGGTCCATGGAGTCTCAAGACGACACGAGAGTGGTCATCTGAAAAAAAAAAATGGAAGTAGTGATGGAAAACAAGAATTCTGGAAGTATTGCTTCTACAAAACATGAACGTGTTTTTTAAGTGTTAGATAGCTATATTTATGTCCACAAAGTCCACAAGGGAACTGCCATAATGTTGTAGAAAACGGACGAAATCCCCTGAAACTTGAGACTGACCTGTAACATGGTGTACTCTCTCAAGACGTTTTATCCATATCGGTAAAAACAGATGGTTTGCATATATTTTGTATGATTTGTGGATCAAAGATATGAAAAATGCTTTCAGATGATACAGAAAGAAAGATTTCAACGATAGTACAGATAAAAATACAGGGTTTATTTCATCCAAAAAAAGAAAATCTTTGCTTTTGGATCTGACTTACCCTTTTTACGGCTGCGCAATTAAAATTTAAAGCTATTGGGCATATGACGGAATATCATTTATTGCAAGTGTTAATTGGATGGCTATACATGTCGGTCCTAATTAAGGATATTCAGTATTGGGGAAATAAGGCATATGGTTTAGACTGGATAAATGGACTCAATATCACTGAAGGCTTATTGCTTGATGTGTTACTGTAATTATTGCTATATTACTTCTTCACTTAATTACCAAACACAGATGCTTACATGCGACAAGATTCTTGTAGCGACTTTTAGCCTTGTTGTATGGAAGATTTGCCACTTCAGCTTTGGCATGGAGTCCGGCGGGAAATTTCTAACAAAAAAAAGCAACAATAGCTTAAGCATAATGTGTAAACAAAAGACGAGTTCAAAATATTTTCCTCACAGCGATATTTACGTGTACGCTAAAGTCATAATGGTCACCGTTAACCAAGACCTATATATTGGTTTTAACATTCATTTAGTTAGTTGATTGGTCTTTGCCATTCAAGAGAATGTTTCACTTGTAAGACAGCGACCAGCATAATGCTGGGAGAAAACCGGGCAAAACCCGAGTAAATTCCTCGACCATCCGCATTCAGGTTGTTATCGTTAATAAATGTTAACAGCAGATGTTCAGGCGTTAACTAATAAATAAATTGTTGAAATGTGTCGTGATTTAGCGCAGGTATTTTTAAGTCACCATGTTTAATACAGCAAAATAATCTAACAGCTTACTGCGAACTCGGCTTTGAAACCATCGGCTGCCATTTTCTCTTGGATGTAGTCCCAGAATTCCTCTACAGGAACTGACGTGCTCAAGTGATTCTCGTACGTTGTTGCCTCGGGATCCTCTGGGACTACGTGAACTTCCGGGTCCTCTGCTTCATATTCTGAAAGTTAAATCAACATTGCTAATATGATTAACAGGTTCGAACTCAAAACTCTCCTACCGAATGCAATTACTTGTCATGTAGATGTAAAATCTTCAGAGACCATACAGCCACCCTTTTAACAGTTAACCATTAAAAAAGCTACTTTGTTTTTAATTTATGTCTCTAAGTTTAGTATGTTAGACTTTTAAAAGTCAGGGTTGATATATCTCGTGCTTATAGTGAATAAGGTAACCATTTGTGTAGCTAAATGACAAGTGGTTATTTTTATTTCCCTGCTTCAGGCTTCTCTCAAAATTTGTCTTCTTTAGTGTGACTTTAAAGAACTGTTGGCTTTTATTTTCTTACCTCTATTGCTCTGTTGATCCTCGACGTCTGGTTGAATGTCACCCATTGTCCTCACTGACAGGGAATCGTGGGCCTGTGCCTTACTTGTTGACGGATGACGCCTCCTGGTCAAAGGAGAAGAAAATTTAAATATCACTCAAATACCATTTACCATGCTGGTGCATACCATAAAAATTTCAATATGTACCTCAAGCTGATAAATTATAAATAAAGTCAGCGCCAAAATCTGCTCTGGGCGATTCCATTTGGCCTAAGTACTAGTCCTGAAGTCTTCTGTGATAGGAGAATTGCTGTTGGAAACCAAAGTGCAGTTCGTACATTTTCGGTAGAACTCTTCTTCCAAAAAGATAGCGAAGAGTACAGTTCGTTTTCCGCATTGGTGATCAGGAAGCTTTACATGTATGTCGAGGAAAAGTCGCAAAAATATGCAGCAGGCACCACCAGATGGAAATGTGCTCTTTTCAGCCTATAGTGTCATGCATTTAAGTTTTCTTCTCCTTTAAACAACACAGACACGTTTGGATGTAGGGCAGAACTTATAAACATTTTAACTCGCATGCCTTTTTTGGTTTTGTTTGTTGAGGAAGGGTGGGGGGGGTAAGTTTTCGTGCCGTACAACCGACTGATCAAAATAACCCTAACTGGATACATAGAATACTGGTGCATGTTTATATATAATATATACAATAATCATAAGCATGCTAATTCTTATTATCTTCAAAGACAACCACAAAGACGAGACCATCGGGTCCAGCTGGCACCAGAATTACGAAGCTGTCTTAAACTTAATAAGACATTTATTTAATTACTTAGTGATACTAAGAGTTATCTGAGATTTTCATGACAGATTGATAATTTGTGGTTAAATTCAAATCTAAGTTTAGGGGTAATACAAAAGTTTAGACTAAATTTAACTTAAAGGCTACATAAATCGCTTTACTTTAATTTCATTAATATGCAGTATGGGGTCTGGCCTGACCTATTCAAAGACCAAAAAGCTTCTCCACTTTCTTACTGAGTGTGTGTGTGTGTTGGGGAGGCGGGGGGGGGGGGGGGGGGGGCATTGAAAGGGCTTAAGCCACCATTTTCCCAAGGCTCGACCGGAGACTAAGTGGCTTGTTGTTGTGATGTCAACTGGGATATCTGTTAAAAAAAACACCTCTTTTGGGGGGACAGCACTAATTGGGGAGCCCCCATTGGGGGCGGTAACTTGTTCCTGCATTCTCAGTATGTTCATCGATGACGTCGTTTTCGAATATTCCCTACCACTGACGCAACACATGCATAAAACAGAGGGATTAATAACATTAATATAAACTATGCTTTAACCTCGAAAAAAATGTTCTGAATTTTTTGTTTTGGCATATCTTTTGTTTCATAATCCTTAAAACTATACTTTTCGTTTTATAGCACTCAATAAGTCTGAGGCAGGTTCATGATCCTGGCGCCAGAACTTCGTTACATAACTACAAACACTAACAATTCAACAGGCGCTGTCTTGATCCGCGACCCGACCATCCATGTCGCCAAAGTGTTGCCGCCACTGAACTATCAACCACCCTATCCAGTCACATTATACTGACAATGGGCAAACCAGTCCCGTTATAGTGCGTGTGCAAAATTACTGGAATAATCAACTCTTTGCTTGATAGAAGGTGTGAACAGAAGTAACGCGTTTAACCGAATTACCTGTAAATGATGATTACTGCAACAACAACGGCACAGGCTACAAGAACACCAGTCACGCCCCCTGTGACTCCGTCGATGTTGGAAATTGGGACTGCAATAAGGGCAATAACAGTAACAAGAATTTCTAATAAAACAGCATGAGCAATAACAACACATTTTCCGCTGCCACCACATACTTTCATTACTGCCCCCCCCCCTCCCGCAACGTGTTTAAGGTTAAGTTTTCGTAAAAAATGAAAAGACAATCGCTTTTCTGAAAATTAAACAGCAGACATAGAACGCCCGCTATGTCTGGTTTCATCCCACCATATAATACTAGCCACGGTTGTATGAGTGAAATATTCGTGGGTACGGCGTAAAACATCTATTAAAAAAATAAAAAGGTATGTAAGTATATTTAGGTACAAGGCGGCCTGTTCTCCACGATTTGGGTGTTTCGTTTGTCATGCACAGCGAACGATTTCTGTCTGTGAACATTGCGTGGCGAAAAGCCTCCATCTTGGAGGATCCTCGGAAAAGCATCGATAGAGCCTGTTGAAATTTTGCCGGTTTTCGGTGTGAAAATGACCGATTTGAGGCAGAACAGAAGCCGAGTTTTGAGCAAAGGTGGGATCCTCTAGGCTATGGGTTGCTGATTGAGCAAATACTCGGTAGAAACAGATCCCGAGGTTCTAAATGCGAATAGGAAAATGCCAAGTGTTTTGACAAGTGTTCTCAGTATGAACAAACTATTCAACTTTGAAATCAGCCATACCGATGTATCCTCAGTGTGCGAAGTGTTCAGCGTTCTGTAGCATTTGCAATAGCAATGACAACACTTGATGTCGAGTTGCACCCAAGACCCACCTTACGGCAATGGTCTATGATGAAAGGACATACCGCCGAAATCAGAATTTTTGAGTTCGTTCAATTGAAAGAAAGCTAAAATATGAAGTAAGGTTCATCATACAGACAACTGAAAAATATGCGTAAAAATACTTTCTTTCATTTTTTCAGATGTTTTAAGAGTGTTGAAATGCATTCAAATGTTTTTAAGCTCTGATGGTCGATATGAGTCATACTGACGGTATCTAGGAACTCTGACGTCACATCAGCTTTTTCCTGATGTTCATAAGAAGAAAGGAATTTTTGCGAACATTATTTCAGTAATCTTTCACTCATGGGTAAAAAGAGTTATTCTAACATTCAGTGTCGTTATTAGAGTTGAAAAAATTTCCTGTGACGTCAGAGTTCCTAACCTCTGATAGTTTGGTCCATACAGCCCACCGTAGAAATCCATTGTTTGAGCGCTTTTAATTCTTTTCACAAAAATGTAAAAAAAAAATTTAAAAATGTATATTTAGGTATAGTTTTAAGTGATCTATTTAGTGATGTCCACGCCGATTTCATGCGGTCTGTACCTTTAAACTAAATATAAAAATGAGTTGCAATTGACCCCTTACTAAACCTCTTAGGCCTATATTTTGCGAAAAATGACAATTAAGAGAATTGAAAAGGGGAAATCCGTCACTGGTGTCAAGCGAGATAACATGCAAATCAGGCAGCACAAAGATTCCCATGATACAACCTTTGCTTGTGGATCGCACATGTAAACAATACTATCGATAATGTATTATAAAGAATTCGTAACTGCCAACGAACTGTAATACAGAACTGAAAATTCATGGTAGGTCTCTGACATTTGAAGTTCGCCGAATATCTCCCGTCGTTTAGACAACTAGGGGAGGTAACCCAGCCAAAACAGTCCGTCATCGTCCGTCATCTAAATATAGCGACTTCAGAGAATTTATGGTGGAAAGGAAACCCGAACAAAACTGAACATTCGATTGTTCACTCAGTCAGACAAATGTCAGTAGCCATCAAGTTTATGGAGATGGCATCTAAAATAACAGCACATTTTTTTTTGCCGCCAGCAATATGTCTCTTCAGGATAGGATGTCACAAATTCGACAAGAGTAACTGAAACAGCGGCTTGTCGCAGGTAGAAACAGATTTCATAATATTTCGGGTAACTAATGTGTAAATTTTTAACTCTTTAACACCGTGCTTAGTTATAATTTACAGACAACAATTGACAACAGGGGAAGCAGCGAAAGTCGTGCTTATCAGGGTGTTTTCCATTGAAAACTACATTCTGTACCACGCATCTAAGGCAAATAACAATAACTATGGAACTGAGTCTTAAAGTGAAAGAAAGCTAAAATAAAAATAAGGCACAGAGCTCATCACAATCAGTTGAAAACTGTCCCAAAAATTCTTAATTAAATTTTAACATTTTAAGAAGAATTAAATACATTCGGATGGTAGACTTTAGTCACAATAACAATGTTTAGGTACTCTGAAGTTTCCCCCCATACTGAACACAACTTTCAATGTTAGAATATTTCTTATTACAAACAAGTAAAAAATTACTTATGTAATGTTCTTTTTTTATCAGTATGGTCCTACAAGGTGAAATTAATGAAGAAATGTTATGAGACCCTAAAGTGCCTTATCAATGGCAGCATTGTTCACACAGTCAAGCATTTAAGAGTGGCAGCCTTTAAGTCCGCGAAAACAAAAGTTAAAATAAATAGGTAAATTTTAGAGATAATTTTCAGATGGCTTTCTTCTCATTATTTGACTTCATTATTTTCATCCGGTTTTTCCTTTAAAGTAAAATGGCTTTCTCAGTTTGTGTAAAGAACAAAACAGAACGAGCTAAACGAAAAAGGCTGTCGGTATTACAGGTGCATGGAGATAGCTTGACACCAAACTGGTGATTATGGGTACACATTGGCAAGTCGCGACAATAAAAACTCCTATAAAGAATTATATCTCCAAACTATAATGTCTATGTTGACGTTAGCACACTGATTGATCGCCACAAAAATTTAATTGGATTGACATCTATTAAACCGCTATAATCGGTACAAAGCGAATCATTTGGGCAATAACACGGTCATTCGAATTTATAGTGATGAACTTCTTTCAGTAACTGACCACATACAGTAACATTCAGAAACCCTAACGCCAATGCTGTGGTGGTGAGTTCAAGTCCAGCTCATGTTGGCTTTCCCTGCGGTCCTACGTGGGAAGGTCTTCCAATATCTTGCAGATAGTCGTGGGCTTGCTCCAAGCTCTGCCTGGTTTCCCCCCACCATAATGCTGGCCACCCTTGTATGAGTGAAATATTCTTGATTACAGCGTAAAAGAAACCAACCAAATAAATAAGCAAGTAAATACTTCAGGAAGATTATGTTACAAAGATAACGTATGTTTCCAGACGTCAGCACCACAACCATTGTCCCAAGTAACATATTGTGGTTTTACATTATACAACAAAAAAGTATCGCATTTTTCTTTGATATATCCCGGCATGCATACAGTTTGATTTTCTCTGCGTGGACAGAGCCCGGATGACGTGTTACAGGCACTGGGGCCCTCAACACAGGACCCGCAAGTTTCCAAACAATTTAATCCATATGTACCATTATCACAAGCTGAAGATGAAAATATTAGATAGACATATGACCATTAGAAGAGACTGCGACATAAGTAAAAATAAATAAAAAAAAAGTTGATAAGAATGCTTTATAGTATTCTAGATCAGATCACCTCAAACTATGCAGGAATATTCTACAAGTTGAAATCCGATTTTACAGCAGTTGTAAATATCAAGACGTATCCTTTGAACGCATTCATTTGGATATATGATGACCACAGATTCCAGCATTAGAAAAACGATGTGTTAAAATATGACTTAATGATCCGTATAGATAACGGGTACTAGCATGAAATCCACATTATATCGGGGGAAGTCAAATGCCCATGAATTATCGAAAGTTTGTTTGTATGTTGTAGTCTTTAATATTCAAATCATACTGTTTTAATCCTACAGAATTCTAACACAAAAAGTCTACAGCGTTTGGTTTCCCTCTAGCATACACAAGGGTGAAAAAAAGGTAATGGAAGTGAAAGTACAGGGAACATGTACATTAATAAGCGTAATATGCGTTTTATTGATTGGTAAGTGCTAATTTACAAAGTACAAACTCTAATACGTAAGCAAAGAATGCGTTTTAGCTGTTAGGTATGATAAACCTGGTCAGGTAACGTTCAGCATGGGTTTTGAGTCGGCTTTAGTACATTATCGTAGAAGTAATGAGATACGTTGATATTTCCAGCGCACATATGGCCAACCATAGACATGTTGGTATAAAAACAATCGTCAATTGGGACCACTTTTGTATTATCCCACGTGCCATACACGTGTCAACAATCCAAGCGTCAAGTCCGACATACGCATACCACTCGTAAACCATAAAGTATTATCCCGAGTAGACATCCCAAGATCATTTATAAAAAAACCTCTAACACAAATTCCCAAAAGAATATACATGTGTACAAAATAATTGATATAAATGATCGGTAAATCTAGGGACACGTAAGGGACAAACATGTAAAAAACAAGATATTCCCGTCTCACCTGTTTTACATTTCAGACCAGAATATCCCGGCTTGCATCTGGGTTCACCCTGACAGTGCCCGGATGTCGTGTTACAGCTGTCTGATCCACTTGCACACGATCCACAGGTCTCGTTACAGTCGTGGCCATATTTACCCGCTTCACAGGCTTAATTCAAGTAAAACGAGAAAATAAAGCTCGATTTACAAGTTATTTCAGTGGTGTTGTAATGTATCAAGATACACAAGCTATACACTCAAGCAGGAAGTGAAAGTTGTTGTACTGGATGTACCTGACATTTATATTTATGTATTTATTTATTTCATTGGTGTTTTACGCCGTACTTAAGAGTATTTCATTTATACGACGGCGGACAACATTATGGTGGGAGAAATCGGGCAGAGCCCGGGAGAAACCCACGACCATACGCAGGATGATGACAAATCTTCCCACGTACGGCCGGAGAGGACGCCCTGTGAGTACTAAGCTCTTGGCCATTTAAGTTGCGTGTTCAATGTCCGCTCAGGCTGTTTACACAGCGGTTTGCAAATTTTCTGTCAAAGACCTGGGTGACTTGAGAAAATTAATTGGGCAAAGGTAATAGCTGTAATGTACACTACGACATAATGCTCTAACATACAGTAGAAGCATCACAAGAATGTGTGAAAGATTCTGCCTCTGTTTTGTTTGGACTTAACTATCTTTAATTCAGTGCAATATTACAAAAACGCGTAAGTCTAGGACACATGTTAGTAAGACCGGGACCAGACAGAAGTTCTAAAAGTTCTGGGCTCAGTTGTTCAAAAGTAAATAATAGCAGTTAAGTCCTTTATTAACTTTAGTCAGAGCTACAGTGCATTTAGTTTTGTAATAGGCCAAGATCAGTATTAACATTTAAACCTGATTTAACTTTTGCTGCACTTTTAAACAACCGGCCACTGGATACACAAGTACGCAAATGTGTGTATGATCGCGACAGTAATGAGATACACTGATATTCCCTGCTTACATATGGGCAGTCACTCTCACAGAGGTGTTGGTATAAAAAGACTTAACCGGAACTACTTGTACATCACTCCACCTGCCATATACCGCACAATCTATAATTACCCGACGTAAACAATGAAGCGGTGATCCATTTCCAAAAAAACATTATCACCATTTCCTTAAATAATTTGTAAAAATTAATACATATAATGATAACTAAATCTAGGGACATGTAAGACAGAAATATGTAAAGCACAAGATATTCCCGTCTTACCTGTTTTACATTTCAGACCAGAATACCCCGGCATGCATCTGGGTTCACTCTGACAGTGCCCGGATGTCATGTTACAGCTGTCTGATCCACTTGCACACGATCCACAGGTCTCGTTACAGTCGTGGCCATATTTACCCGCTTCACAGGCTTAATTCAAGAAAAACAGAAAATAAAGCTCGATTTACAAGTCTTCTCAGTGATGTTGTAATGTATTAAGATACACAGATGTTCACTTAAGTAGGAAGTGAAAGTTGTTGTACTGGATGTACCTGACATTTATACCGTACTCAAGAATATTTCATTTATACGATGGCGGCCAACATTATGGTGGGAAGAAACCGGGCAGAGCCTGGGGGAAACCCACGATCATCCGCAGACTGATGACAGATCTTCCCACGTACGGCCGGAGAGGAAGCTGACATTTATAATAGATATAAAACATAACGAACATGCCCGGTTTGGGCACAGGCAAACGCGTGTAACCCCCTTTGGCAGTGTGAGGGGCCTCGCTAGCTGAGATGGGAAAAGCTGGGGCTCCCTGTAAGTACTTGGCTCTTGGCCTCTTGGAGGTTGCGTGTTCAATGTCCGCTCAGGCTGTTTACTCAGTGGCTTTTTATGTCCGATTTGCAAATTTTCTGTCAAACGTCTGGGTTAGTCCGGTTTCCTTCGCCTATTTACGTGAGAAAATTCTTGAGCACGTTGTTAAAACACTGATCAGTGAAATCAATCCTTTGGCAAAGGTAATAGCTGTAATGTACACTACGACATAATTGCTCTAACATACAGTAGACGTATCACAAGAACGGTGTAAAAGATTCTGCCTCTGTTTTGTGTGGACTTAACTAGCTTTGATTCAGTGCAATATTACAAAAAATGCGTAGATCTAGGACACATGTTGGTGAGACCGTGACCAGACAAAAGTTCCAAAAGTTCTGGGCTCAGTTGTTTAAAAGTATATAATAGCAGTTAAGCCCGGTATTGACTTTAGTCAGGGCCACAGTGCATTTAGTTTTGTATCAGGCCAAGATCAGTATTAATATTTATGCCTGGTTTAACTTTTAGTACACTATTAAACAACCGGCCACTGGATACACAAGTACGCAAAAGTGACGATCGTAACAGTGACGAGATACAATGATATTCCCTGTGTACATATGGGCAGTCACTCTCACAGAGGTGTTGGTATAAAAAGACTCAACCGGAACTACTTGTACATCACTCCACGCGCCATATAACGCACAATCCATACTTACCCCACATAAACAATGAAGCTGTGATTCATTTCCAAAAAACATGATCGGCATTTCCTTAAATAATTTGTAAAAATGAATACATATAAATGATAAATAAATCTGGTGATATATAAGGGAGAATCATGTAAAACATTATTCCCGACTTACTTTTACATTTCAGACCAGAATATCCCGGCATGCATCTGGGTTCACCCTGACAGTGGCCGGAAGTAGTGTTACAGCTGACCGGTCCAGATGCACACGATCCACAGGTCTCGTTACAGTCTGGGCCGTAAGTACCTGCCTCACAGGCTTGATGCAAACAGAAGGAAAAAAGAAATAACATCATAATTCGGTGGCTATAGCTTTCTGTGTCAAAGAATAGGCGACCTTTTAACAAACAAAAAGTGACATTTATATGTTGTTCTTTTATACATATAAGACAGCAAACATTTGGACTTCACCATTTGGTCAGTATCCCCCTTGAGACATATTAAAGATTAAATCTTAAAATCCCTTTAATTAAAGGACAGGACAGCACCTTGCCAAACATATTTCAATCGAAGCAGGATTCTCAAGCGTCCTAAAAAGGATCATACTTTATTGTTTTAATGAGATTTAACCCAATAATATGTAAAATATAATGATATTACTGCATAAAATTGCTGGAGTGAGAGGAGTCAACCATCTTTAGAATTTTATCCAGTCACACACGTTGCATTCACTCCATAAAGCGACAGATGATAACACAGAAGTACTGCATAAGACATCATTTTGAGATTGTGTACAACAGTCTAGGTGAAGGGCCATTTCACAAAGTGTTGTGGGACAGGTCTGTATCATTTGTGGACTACCACAGATGTAAAATAGATGATTTTCAAGCCGTGTAATATTCAACGGCGGTATCACAAATTATGTCAGACAGTAGCATACCGTCTCGGCCAAAACCTCATTCATATCCCCAGATACATTTTTTTGCTCCGTCTGTAGCATTCAAAGGATGTTTTTTCTGTTTTTAACTATAAAATACAGCAAAATTATTGAAACGCCATATTTTAGCCGGGGTGCTTTCTCTGACATCCGCGACAACTGGGTCAGCACAGCTTTCTTTCTTGAAGCCACCGCTAGAGTTGAATGCCTAGATCATCGTCAGTGGTGCTTACACTTATTTCTATTTTCTTTCAGAACATGTTTCCGTTTGTTTTTGAACATAATTCTAGCTGTACAATAATCCTATTGTAATTGTGTAAACATATAATCGGGATCAAAATCACAAGAACAACCCCTAAGGAGGCTATGTCCTAAACCAGGAATACCCCGGCCGTGCGTTTACAGCTGGCCATTTATAGAGGGCCTCTGGAGTTCCTTGTAAATGTTATAGTAGGTCTACTATATTAACAGTTCAAGCAGTGGATGAAGTATTCTTCCAGTATGTCCAATTTCTGAGAAAACTATATTTATAACTTGGGCCTCCATTGCCGAAGTCCACAACTTTTATCTGTCATAGGCTACTGCTTATACTATTATACGGAAAATACCTTCTAAAGCTATATCAAGACGAAGTTTCAAAAAACTTTTACAAGACTGAAAAACAAAGCTAAAAATATTTAATGCCGGTTACACATTCCATGATAGCCTTTCAGTGGAAACATTAGTGAGGTGCTGTCCTTGACTTTAATTTGGAGGTCATGTATTTAAGGATAATGTATCCCTTTACATTGTACGGAGTCCTACATAATGAATACTACACACACATTGAATACCGGTCTGAGACACTTTCAGTGGTAGTCTTTCATTTGATTTAAATATTAGTCAGGTGCTGCCTTTCACATTAGTTAACACATTTGAAGGTCATATATTTCATAATAATAAATCCCTTCACATTGTACTGAATCTCACACACTTACCTGTCCTGCACCTGCTACACATGTAGCCAGCATCACATCTCCGCTTTCCTCTCTGTTGAACTCAATCTTTTATACCTGCCTATCCGTTACATGTTACCCATGTCTTGGCTTTCCTCTCTGTTGTACTGAATCTTACATAACTGCCTGTCCATGTGACTTCTTGTGTTTTATCTCTGTTGTACTAAATCCTACACACTTACATGTTCTGTACATGCTACACATGTAGCCAGCATCACATCTTGGCTTTCCTCTCTGTTGTACTGAATCTTACATTCCCTTACATGTTACCCATGTAGCTTCTTGTGTTTCGTCTCTGCTGTACTAAATCCTACACACTTAACTGTACTGCGGCTGTTACACATGTAGTCAGTATCACATCTTAGATTTCCTTTCTGTCATACTGAATTCTACACACTTACCTGTCGAACAATTCTCACGCATGAAGCCAGCATCGCATCTTGGGTTTCCGTCAGTTAGAGGACATTCCCCAGTGACTTTATCACATTTGTCGGCCCAACAATGGCCACAGTCCTTTTGGCAATGTTTTTCCCATCGACCGTCAACACATTCTGAGAAAGTAATAGAATGACGTGTAGCTGATTTACCCAAGACGGGACAGAATGACAATGAGTTATTGACGTTGGAAAGAAGGAAACCAAGGAGCGCTTGTAGGAAATTACTGTCCTGTAACAAAGTAACTCGATTTTAACATGCTACTTCAGTTTTGTTGATACATTTAAGATGTTAGAAAATAATATAATTTTATAATAAAGACGAACAGAATGGAGAGTAAAACCAAAGCAGGGGCACTGTGATAGTTGATAAATTGTCACACGAGGTCACACGTAACTAATAAAATACGGCGTCATGTCAATTTACCCTAGTCAGGGCTTTTATTGTGACAGTTCATGTAAATGAATAAATAGTAGCAATTTATACACCGTCTAACATCATGGCTTAAACAAAATTAGTATATGTCTGTGAGATGTCCGTCTGTTACAATGTGTATTACTCAACTTTGTCAAGACATCAGCTTCCAACGACGTCAGATCAAGACAAATAAAACTAGTGACATCTACTTGAAAAATAAATGAAGATGACAAACAAATGGAGATTTCTCAAAAAAACCAAGGGATACTTCTCATCCACAAGTGTTGTCGACAATTCCTGTTAAGGTTTGCTTTGAATAGGTCGCTTTGTTATTCGATTTCAACCTTCATGTGATACTTGTGGACATTGCTTTACATGAACAAGCAAACCCTTCCTGATGGGCTTACGTTACATTCTTAAATATCAGTTTTCAACTTTGGTAGTCGACGGATACGTTGATTTGTTCATCTGATCTGTGTTTCACACTGTACTCAAGAATACTTTACTCATACGACGGCTGCCAGCGCTATAGTGTGAGGTAACCGGGCAGAGCCCACGGGAAACCCACGACCATCCACAGGTGTTGGGTATACATGTACATGACTCAAGACAGTTCAATTGTTTGGTCATCAATTATCAATTCCCACTTTCAAGAGAAGCCAAACTGTGAATTGCTTTCGAAGCATGTTGTATGTTACTGTTCACTTCTTTCTGATATTTAATCGGGGGTAAAAGAAGTAATGTCAGAGTCCACTGGCGTTTGACCGAGCGGTTTTGCCCACTAAATCCCTCAGGAAAACTTTTACTGATAAAATTTTCAAGAATTCTAGTACAGTGTGTCTCAGTGGACGAAGATTATCAAGCCTCGTGCGATCAGTGCTGTCATATACAGTGCTGTGTGGCCAACCGTTAACGTGTATAAAACAAATGGAAAAAAAATTGGGAAGTGTGGCCACATAGCGTTCGTACATATTTGAATTGTACAAGAGCGGAAATCGCTCATACTTTTCACAAGGGCTTATTGAACACAAACTGACACGATAGGAAACAGATATTATACACTGCTGAAGTTG
The DNA here is from genome assembly GCF_032854445.1 of Liolophura sinensis. Lineage (NCBI taxonomy): Eukaryota > Metazoa > Mollusca > Polyplacophora > Chitonida > Chitonidae > Liolophura > Liolophura sinensis. The sequence goes on along the minus strand of NW_027017954.1, from coordinate 701,568 downwards.
TTAAATGGGGGACAGTAAAATGTATCCAAACCCATTCGCGCTGAATAGACTTCATCAATGTGCTTGTTCGGCTTGCCTGCAGGGTGCGGTAGCAGCCTATACAAACCTGACTGTCAGTGTATGAGTTAGGTGCCCATCACGTTCAGCAATTATATATACCAGAAAAATATCCGACAAGTTGGATTTAAGTGTATAGATTTGTCTGGTACGTAGCAAAGGTGATTGGCTGACTCCAGGCACTCTGCACCCATAAAGCTGACATTAGTCATACAACAAAATACTCTTCAGCACTCTTGGTTAAACACCAGTCAAATATATAAAATTCGAAGTGATTTTATACAAATAAATATGTTCAACAACTTTTAAGGTAAAAAAAATTACCATCTAGGTATTGGTGATAAATGGAATTTTTTCTCTCTTGCAAGACAGAAAATAACTCCATCTGACAGTTTTCCAGATGGGTCATCGCTTTCGTGTATTACCACATTTATCTTTCTACTCCTAGTCAGCATGAGCCTATTATTTATGTTAAAGCCACTTTACCTGTACACCGTGTCCTTGTGACGTCACATTTGGAACAGGCTGTCGTTGTATTACACTGTCGTCCACACATTTCACCATACCATCCAGCGGAACACACTGTCAGGAGTATAATTAATTTGAAACGTTTATCCTAGTTGTCTGAAATCGTCTTGGTTGAGACTAATGTTTTAATTATTTGCTTTATGAGTAAGTGAGTGAGCGCTTGGGGTTTAACGTCGTACTTAACAATTTTTCAGTCATATGACTACAAAGAAATCCTTACAGTGCATATAATGTGCCTCCTTGTTGCAGGACGGATTTCCACAGCTCTTGTATCTAGTGTTGCTTCACTGAAACGCCTCACCGAAGGCAAGTAAGGCGCCTCGCCCGAGCCCTTATACCTATACGGGTCAACCAGTCGTTGCACTATCCCCTTCATAGTGAACACCAAGCGAGGAAGTTACAACTTCCTCTCTTAGGTTTGACTCTACCGCTCCCGAAGCGGATTATTTGCTTTATGAATGATGAAAATAACCACGTGAACCTAAATTATTAACAATCTCATCCTTTCTTTTAAACAGTTCAACTATGTATTAGCTATACATATTTAATCTCAGATAACATCAATAACGCCTGCATGATATACATATTTTTCTGTTTCATACTTAATATAGTTTTCTTTTTGTTCATATAGTGATTTCGACGGCATTTTGAAGCCGTTGTAAAGAAACAACCTCGGTGTGATTGACTTGTCTGTGTACTATTATGACATATTAAGATAGAGGCTGACACGCTGTTATCACAGACACATCAATGTACCGTAGATAAGCACTTCACGAGGCAAACCTGGCCCTGGTCATACCAAAGACGTTAAAAATGATACTTGTTGCTGCCTCTCTTGACGCTCAACACTGAGAGGTGTTCTAGCAAGGAAATGTTACTGGTCTGTCCGGTGTCAGTATGTTGTGACTTGGTGGCGGTATCATGTGTATTGTATTTGGCATGGTACTTCAGTGGCGGCAGTTGCAGCATGGACGCCCTGCCATAAGAGTGAGTGAGTGAGTGTTTGGGGTTTAACGTCGTACTAAACAATTTTTCAGTCATATGACGACGATGATATTCACGCTGCTTCACAGAGACGCCATACAGAAGGTAAGTAAGCCGCCCCGCCAGAGCCATTATACTGATACGGGTCAATTATTCCCTTCATACTGAACACCACCCTGCCATAAGAAGACGCAGTACGAGTATGTGTACACGGCTAATGATTCCTCGTCAAAAACATGACTGAAAATTTGTTAAGACCGACTTAAAACCCCAAGCATACATAGATACAAACACTAAACAAAATGTTAGCGGTACACCTGATAGTGATGCTATTCTGACGTGGTCTCCTGACAAGGCTCTGGAGGGAGCTTTTCCACTTCATCAAGTGATATACCTTGCTATCGACAAGCAGATTATACAAATAAATTTTTAACCGTGAATTGGAATGACATCAACCCCATATATGCAGTGTGCGATAATTAAATTAAGGAAAGAAATTATGCCCCTCTCAACGTATACGAGCATGAGAATGAGAAAAGTATGCAAATTAAGACATAATCCATAAACGTACCGTAGATGAGAACTTCACAAAGTGTTAGATATTCGTCTCGACGTGATGTTATCATGACGGTGTCTCCTGACACCGGACCTCCCGTACAGTGTTCGGTTACGATGGGCCCAGGAGTCGTGGTAATGGGTGTAGTGTCTTTATAACAGGTTTTGTAAGCCTGGGAGGAGTTTCCCACATGCAAAGTGAAGCCGCTAAGTCGACGTCCCACTGTAAAGAACATAAAGCTATAGATTCATGTGTTGTAATAAAAGGAATTCCTCTAATTATTCTGCTCAGCTAAATTCTCGTAACACAACATAATTTGACCAGTAAATAATTTTAAACGTTTATCTCTCAAATTAAATACTGAATAGCAGGTTCTGCTTTTTATATATAAACATTTAGTCATTTATCTGATTGTTGCGTAAGCCTATACTCAAGAATATTACACTCGCACAATGGAGATCAGGTCTTGCGTGGAAGAAAACGAATTGCACGGGAGAAACCACCAACCTTGGGAAAGTTACTGACGAACATGTTAGACAAGTGATCTTCAACGAACGTTAAATTGTGGGCACGAAAGTCGTCAAGCGCTTATTTTCACCGAGATCGAACGAATTGCCAGAACAGAGGAACGTACAAATTGTCTGCCCAAGGATAGGTTTGAACACACACATCTTGTGTTATTGTGACTGACAGGCAAAGGCGTTTATTCATTTACATTGTAAGTGTTAAGTACCTCACCGACTTATATGACGACGATAATGTCTATGTATTCGAAAACGAGGCAAACGTAAAAGGTCTGACAATCATACCGTGGCAGTGTCACTCCTTATAACTTTAAACTGATTTACATTATGTTTTTTCCGTAGAAAAAAGAGAAGAAGACTAAAGCGAATACGGTATTTAACAGAAATGTCTACACTTCAGAGCTAACTTGTTTCACTTTCCTTACGAAGTGTCGCGCCAGTCCCATTATTAAAAGCGTTGAAAATAACATAAAGCAGAAGAAAAACAAAATGCCTATCGCTGTGCAATTAAACAGAGAAAACAGAGAATCAGAAAATAATCAGACTAAACATGGTTACTTACAGTTTTCTTTTCTGTTGTATATGGTGAAGTTGTTAATCCAGTACACGGCGCCCAGTGTTACTCTCCAGGAAGCTGGACTTGGTGTCTGCTTTGTGTGCGTACAAGGTGTACGCGCGTAAAAATGTCCCAGTATACCGTCAACAGCCAGCTCAGATGTGTGTCTGGAGAAGTTTGACGATTGATTTGTTGGTTTTCCCAGAGCGACATTTCCTATAAGCATCAAGCTATTCATGATAATGTTGTCGTGGATGAGGACATATATAGCTGTCAAACAAGTAAACAAAGCTGGTTGCCGTCGTATAAGTAAAATAAAACTCCAATAAAATAAATCAATACGTTATCATTTATATGAAAGATGGAATGTTCTTAATCATGGTTCCTTTTCTGATAGTTCTTTCTGATAAAAACCACAAAGCTTTCCAGCAGACATGCACCACATGAAGCCAACACTGGTGACAGTGGATCCTACTGTCTTGGGCATATTTAGTGAGATGAGGCAGGACTAGAATGTACTTTCGCTGCTGAGGTTTTGCTGGTGACCGTTTATAATACTGCCAAGCAATGCAGTTAAAGCCTATTGACTACTTACGCCTTTGACATGTGGGTCCGTCCCAACCTGCAGCGCAGTTCCCTTCACAACCATTCTGAGGGTCACAGGTCACACTGGTATCACAGTGACAGTCGTATTTACAGTCTGGTCCGTATGTACTGCCGGGACACACAGCTGAAACTATAACATACATGGTGCAATTACAAGGAGCGTCAGTCACACTGTCCTAATTACACTGTTATTTGGCCGGGTAACACGCGGGTCACAGCGACAGACATACCTACAGCCTAAAGTACGATGTTACTACATGAATTTGGCGATAATTCACATTGTCTCGAACACAGGATAACAGTTTTTTTTAGCCCTTGTATTTATACTTCTTGGCCCTCTGTGTTTCGTACTCCTCACAAGCAGACTCAGTCTGCGTTGCAATATTAAGGTTACCAGCGATGATATTTTTACATAGACAGTAAGTAAAAGTCCGAAGACTGACAGGCAAAACGACTCACATCCTATATTCGTTCAACTGCTTATTAACCCTCTTTATTCAGATTCTGAGAAACGTTGATGTGCTCTTGCAAAACGAACACAGTCCTTGGAGGTAAATGTGTAAAATTTAAGGCCAGCATTGTCCACGATTCTGCTTGGTTCAGATTGTTTGATATGGTTAACAATGCGTAAAACTATAATTTATTTATTTATTTGTTTGTTTGATTGGTGTTTTACACCGCACTCAAGAAGATTTCACTTATGCGACAGCAGGCGGAATTGTGGTTGAATCTGTGGAAAACCCACGACTATCCACCTGTTGCTGCCAGTCCTTCGACGTTCGACTGGAAATAGGAAATTGGTACTGTTGTAAAACACATCCGATGGGCAGGTTCAAACCCTTTTCTTACTCATTAAATTCAATTATATAATGATATGTTTTCTCTGGGACATGGAAAATTTCAAATTATTATTATTTACCCTTCACTGGTCGACAGTTGCTCAAAATGATGTCCACACTTAATAGACATCTACATGAAAACGGGACAGACGGAACAGGTCTCGTTAATAAATAATCCACAGATAAAACGTTGAAAATTTTGCAGGTCTTGAGTACAAAAGAAATTATTGTAAGGGTTCAGGTAAGTCTTTTAACAACAACAAACTCACAAATGTAGTAACAAAATGGTTTAAGCAAAACTGGGTATAAAAATGCAGTGCGTGATGTTAAATGCAATGTGAGGAAGATCACTGATCAACAATTACTTGATGTGCTGTATCGTCACATGTCATAGACATTTTACATATGAACTATACCAAAAAACCAAGAAATGGGACTAAGTTTACCAACAGAACCCTGGTTTGTGCCATACAAAGAACATCAGAATGGAAAGTAAAAATAGATTGTTATCAAAATTATCATCGTAGTCACCAAACTCAATTAAATATACAAGACTCAAACTCAATTAAATACAACAGATTATAACGTAGAGAGTGAAACCAGAGCACCGATGACATTGTGATAGTTGGCAATTGGCCTCATATAACCGGTGAAATACGGTCTGTTTTCAGAAGACTCAGCTATTATCTTTTCTCTATTCTTTATAGTACATGCTCATTTCGGTGGACATTTACTTGAAAATGTCGGCAAACATATATATTTCTGAAAGAATAATGCAGTGTTCTGCTGCCATTCAAGCTAAAGGTATTTGCCAGTCAATAAACCGAAGTGGACACGGTGTTCACTCACTAACCCAATATTGGCTTTCTGGTCTTCAAAACAGTATTCCTCTCTAAACTCCTGTTCCCATCCCTAAGGTTTCTCTTCTAAACATACATGCAAGTCATGTAATTTAATATAATTTTTTTATAAATTTTACAGCGATTATAACACTCCATCTGAGGATAAATATGAACAGAACGTTCAGTACCTACATCATAGTTACAGATGCAACAATTGCGAGTCCAGCCTAATACGAATGCATACCAAATAGCCGTAAGCCGTGTAAGTTGCCCATTTAGTTAACATAGTACGGGACTATCTACAGCTTATTTCAGATATACGCCTCTTCACAGTTCAAGTGGCGCGATTGTATATACAGTATAAACCTTCATATTGTAATATATCAAAAAATCAAATCCACCAATTCGATTGCTGTGGGTTCAAGTCCAGCTCATGCTGGCTACCTCTTCGACCGTACGTGGGAAGGTCTGCCGTCAACCTGCGGATGGTATGGGTATTTCCTAGGACTCTGCCCGGTTTCCTCTCACCATAATGCTGACCGCCGTCGAATAAGTGAAACATTCTTGAGTATGGCGTGAAACACCCATCAACTAAATAAATAAATCAAAAAATCAAATAAATCAAAATCAAATCAATCCAATATATTTAGTAAGTTTCACACTGACTTAAAATTAGACCCCAGGATCTCATTTAAGACCATGTTAAATATGTGTCATTTAACTTTTATACAATATTTAAGGCATCACACAGCTAATGGGGAGAATGATGCGTCTGTTCTTATGTAATACTAGAGTGTTTTTGGAAGATTTTGAATACTTCTAAATAGTTCCCTGGTGCGTTAAAAATGAGAAAATATCAACCGGTCCTAACAGAAATGGCAGCTAGCAGCTAGACAGACCCAGGACACCCCACCTTGGGATTCGCCCTCCAGCATGACGAATGGAAAGCCGTTTGATTTTAAAAGGTATGGGAATCCACACAGTAAACACACAAGGTTTACATAAACCAATGTTAAACTCTTAAACAGTAACAATTACTGCTGGTTGTGATAACGATTATTAACAGTTGGGGTAACTATTACTGTAGGTTGTGATGGCGATTATTTCGGATTGGGTAACTATTACTGTGGGTTGTAATAACGATTACGGTGAGTTGGGTAACTATTCCTACGGGTTGTGATAACGATTACTGCTGGTTGGGTAACTATTACTGTGGGTTGGGTTAACAATTACTGTGATAACGATTATTGGGAGTTGGGGTAACTATTACTGGGGGTTGTAATAACGATTACTGCGAGTTTGGGAACTAATCGTACAGGTTGGGGTAACTATTACTGTGGGTTTGGGTAACTATTACTGCGGGTTGGGTAGCTATTACCGTGGATTGTGATAAAGATTATTGCGAGTTGGGTAACTGTTACTGTGGGTTGTAATAACGATTACAGTGAGTTGGGTAACTATTCCTACGGGTTGTGATAACGATTACTGCTGGTTGGGTAACTATTACTGTGGGTTGGGTTAACAATTACTGTGATAACGATTATTGGGAGTTGGGGTAACTATTACTGGGGGTTGTAATAACGATTACTGCGAGTTTGGGAACTAATCGTACAGGTTGGGGTAACTATTACTGTGGGTTTGGGTAACTATTACTGCGGGTTGGGTAGCTATTACCGTGGATTGTGATAAAGATTATTGCGAGTTGGGTAACTGTTACTGTGGGTTGTAATAACGATTACAGTGAGTTGGGTAAATATTCCTACTTGTTGTGATAATAATTACTGCTGGTTGAGTAACTATTACTGTGGGTTGGTGTAACTATTACTATTACTGTTGGTTGTGCAAGTATTACTGTGGGTTATGTAAGTATTATTGTGGGTTGAGTAAGTATTAACGCGGGTTGGGTAACTATTACTGAGGGTTGGGTAACTATTACTGTGGGTTGGGGTAAGGAATATTTGCAAGTTGGGGTAATGATTATTACGGGTAGTGAAAACAAATAGTGCAGGTTTGGTAACTGTTACTTTGGGTTGAGGTAACGATTAATGCGAGTTGGAGTAACGAAATCCGCGGGTTGTGATGGCGGTTATTGTGGGTTGGGTAACTATCACTGTGGGTTGGGGTACCAATTATTGCGGGCTGTGATAACGCTCACGTTCAAAATGTTACTGTTTAAAATCTCGACAACTTCACATGCATAATGAAGAAAATGATCACTTCCACTCCTCTGGATGTTACCAGCTCAATTGTCTGTTTGTATATCTTTATTTTTTTTACATATTTCAATGCGGACTGCTGTTTTACGCTGATGTATGGTAGGTGATCAGAGGTATGTCCGACAATCAGACGGTCAGTTTTGAAGTTAGGGTCTTACACCAATGATAACAACAATTTCCACGACGCCACCTCTGTTACGCGTTACATACCAACTGCATACCGGCTATGGCGATCAAGGAGGATCAAGGAAGTATCAAGCTCAAAGCCGCAACATCAGTGATAAATATACAATTTTTCCAGTCGACCAGTTTTACATTTTTTTTCTGTTTTAGTGCTAATATGGATGTCTTATAACTTTTATTGTTATTAAGGTTGTTTCAGAAAGTCGACTGAAGTTTCTTAATCTAAAAATAACATTCACAGAACCGTAATAAGAAATCGGAAGGGACAAAGTGGATTCCGCAGTGATGTTAATTGCTATTTATTAGACGTCAGTGGCCTAGAATTACTCAAAATATTGTGTTGTTATCACATTTAACATACAATCAGATTAAAACAATGAAAAGGAACCATGCCTCGGGGATGTTTAGTCCATCAGCAGAATCCTGGTTTATGCAGGAATACAATGTAATTAAAAACGTACATCATCTAGAGTAAAACCAGAACAGCGACGACTGTGTGATAGACGTACAGCATAGAGAGTAAAGCCAGAGCAGCGACGACTGTGTGATAGACGTACAGCATAGAGAGTAAAGCCAGAGCAGCGACGACTGTGTGATAGACGTACAGCATAGAGAGTAAAGCCGGAGCAGTCTTTTGTTGACCAATTATGTCAACTTGGGACCCTTCCGAGGTTAAAAATGTAAGGAACGGCAATTTGCAGTACTAAATAGTAGCGACGATCGTTGTTTACACCTAAGCTGTGTCACGCAAGGTTTAGATGTGACACACGTTTAGTTGAGCCTCTCAAAAGCTTTAGACACGGTGTGCGACAAATAGATAGTAGTTCGTAAGCAGGCCTTATTCTCAATGAATTAAGTTACAATGACCACATGTATAAAGTGGATCTGTGTATTTCTTTCGTACGTAAACCCACTCTGTAAACATACCAGTTAAAGATTGTGTATGTTTGATAGTGATATATCACGCGGGGAAAAAGACACAATATTGCAGAACAGCTGTAGTAGACACTTATACTTCCTCTTCTGTGTACAATAGGACTGGTTTTTATGTCGGTGTACATTTGTCAAATGAACTAATAACTCGGTCTATCTAAAAGTCCTTTAATCGTGCAGTCAATTGCATAACTCTTTTGATTCCAGCAATGGGAGAGCTACCTGGCCTTTGTAAAGAACCAGATGGTATTACCACAGCTCATTCGGAGTACCCGACCTTTTATCTAGGGCAAGATAAGATTACCTCCGAAGAGAAATAGGGCGTAACCTGTACACTCTGTCAAACCCACACACTGGGTAGGACACTTGGAAGACGACAAGTAAATAGCCTCACCTGCGGTCTGTCCATAAAGTGCTACAATGTGAACTGAATGCTGTAAATATCCACTCTGCATAGCACTGGGTTATACATCACTAATGGCATAATATTTAATGTAATCAGCCTAGCTTTCCATCCTTTTATGTGAGAGTGAGCATCCTCACACCACTATAAATCCCCCGAAGTTATCTGACTACAAAATGTGTTTTCTGATGCCTTCTCAATGCACAGAAGACTAGTCAAGTTATATTAATAAATGTTATCTGGTGTTTTGACACATAGATAGTATACCCAGTGTCATCGTGTTATGCCTACCATCAACATTTGCTACGTTTAAGTCCAGTTCAACACAAAACCTGATTTTTCCGCCCCTCGTGAAATATCTATAATCTACCCAAGTCGTCGAAATGGCATTTTCTGCAACACCACAAAGCAGTAAGTTATAATAATTTCACGCTACATTTTTTTGAATGTTATTAACAACTCAAAAATGATATGACACACAACAGCAAACAATTTACAAGATGGAGAGAGAAATTTTGGAGATTCCAAAAGCACACTGAAGCAGCGTCATGTGCACTGTCGTCTATAAAGTGTACTTTTGATTGTGTTCTTTTTTGTTTATCCTTTATCGGTCCGGGGTCTCTTGCGCTCTGTTTCATGATTGTGTCTAGTTCTGCCTGGCCCGGAGGGGCAGTACTTACTTCTGTGATGGTTGGTGTTATACGTCGTTTTTAGGGAACTGGCCTTCCGAGTATTGATTGCTGGTATATGAATGACTCTTCCGAATCATAGGTTCTAAACAATTCCAGTCAAAACATATATACCTTTCGAATAAATACTTTTGGCACATAGTAAAGACAAGCTATTGGGGTTTAAACCAGGAAGTACCCGTTTTCAGATCATATAAAAAAAACATTATTTTTATGTTTGGTTTCTCTTACCTAAATGTTGATAGGGTATGAGATTCCATAGTTTGGGTAAGAGAAGGGCTGAAGTAATATATATGGCGGTTGGGGAGTAGAGGGGTAGTGGCCGCCAAGGATAACACGCGTATTAACCCGTCGATAATATCTAATACCTAATATAACTAATGACAACCTAACATCGATGAGAGAATCCCCGAGCACAAAGTATCGCCTTCATTGACGTCTATAATGCTAACTGTTCTTACTGACCGATAACAATGAACCAAAACAAACTAAGAATGTTTTATACGGAGATACAAAGAGAATACGTAACACGGCTTTTTTAAACATTCTAAAATTTAAAGAAAAACATAGGTTTTATCTCCAAGTGCGGGATGGTTTGCCGTAGGAGAAGTAACCAAAATATTGTTTCCTCATTCCAAAAATCAGTATCTGAGCTCGGAATTTATCTCACACTATATTATGGGTATTTTGCCTTCAAGATCATATATTGTCTTGCTTCCAGTCAGCACTCCCAAACTGATACAGGGCAGCTTACCAGTGATGGAACCATCCCAAATCCCGACATAGCTATAACGTACTACCACATAATCATAGTCGTGTTGTCTTTCCCTCGACTGTCTCCGCCCCTACCCCCCTCCCACCCTAATGCTGGTCGCCGTTGTATCAGTGAAATATTCTTGAGTTCGGCGTAGAACACCAATCAAATAAATAAATAAAATTCTTTTGTGGAATGGTTTAAAAATTGCGCATGTCCCTTTCACTGAAAACCAATCAAACAACAGGCTGAAGTAACATTTTCTTCAGTATGGAGACAACGTGTCTGTGATTTGATGCGCATTGAGTATATCCATCAGACAGACATACGTACATTGCATTTTTTGCTGTAACATACTAACAAAAGCAACGAAACAAGAGAATGGGTACTTACCAGATGAGATATCACTGATGAGCAGATACGCGATGGTACATGTGATGAAGAACATTATTGGAACCAAAGAGTTTCACAATAACACCTACTAAGCAACTGACAGGTCTTAAGGCTTCAGGCATTCAGGGTCTGTGTCAAGTCGTGTGCCTAGTTATATAGGGTACAGACGAGATGAGGTAACGCGACAGTTTGACTGTGGTCTCCATGGGTCACCAGTTTTCCTGTACTAGCAGTAGTCTGTCTTTACAAACAGGACACGGATATGTACCAAAGGAACCAAAAATATAGCGTGCAAAGAATGACGTGAAAGAAATCATTGTGTCAGCAGAAGGGTGATGGGTGTGTTTCTACTTACCTCGCCATTCATTGTGTCGTTCTACATGAACACCATTATACTATAGACTTACAGCATAGTCCATCTAGGAAGAAGACTGCGTCAATACATTTTTCAGTGATTTCCAACATATGAGAGTTCCACAAACATAACTCTGCTACATTTTTAATGCGGGTTCTGAACTTGGTAGAAGAGTATCCATGAAATACGTTCCCATTTCTATCTGACTTCTGATCACGGATGTTGCACATACAATATCATACATACTCATAAAGTACAGCTTTTACAAACACAACGTATATAAAATACTTACCAACGCCGGTGTTTTACTCTTCTACCTTTAAAATTTAGCGCTGTTGTATAAGTGAACCGATGTTTTGAATGGTAAATGAAATAAATCTGCGGTTGGGGTTACTCTTTGTAGCGGAGATAGGGAACAAACTTAAAATGTGTAATCCCTCTTCACAGAAACACACTATAACACACAAATGGAAAATAATTCTAACACTCTATATAATATCACTGTTATGTGTCACGGGTTACACGTGGGTTACAGTGACAGACATAACCACAGACTGGCTCATAATAAGACCTAAAGTACGGTGTTACTACATGAGCTTGGCGATGATTCACATTGTCTCGAACACAGGATAATAGTTTTTATTAGCTTTTATATTTATGCTTCTTGGCTATCTGTGTTTCGTATCCCTCAAAAGCAGACTCATTCCGCAATATTAAGGTTTCCAGCCATGAAATTTTTCAACAGCTTTCATTAGCTCTCATATTTATGTTTCTACATAAATTTTGGTAGTTTACGCGGATAGATCTAACGCCACACTGGTCGGATATCTCATAATTTTGTGGGCTCAAAACGTCTTTGTATAAGTACTCGCTTGAGTAGCTATACAGAGAAGCAGCATTTCGAAGGAAATGAGCGACATTTCACATGCACTGCTCTATGTAGGTCTACTGTAAAGGGCTACTGTGAAGTGCATTCAAGCGCTAGAAAAACGTGGAGGTTGAATTAAAAATCAGGAAGTAGCTTTATACATGTTACGGCGTGTAGAGTCCATGGACAAGAACACTGTTCCATTAAATGGAACTCAGTGTGACAAGTGAGGCCTCTGTACCCGAGGTGGTTAGCACGCCAGCACGCCCCAATGACCCAGGAGTCTATTACCAATGCGGTCGCTAAGAGTTAAAACCAGACTATGTTGGTCGAGGGTTTCGCTCGGGCTCCGGGGGAATCTACTCTAATCACGAAGGCACTACGAGAAGTAGTCATTTTTGAAAAAGTACTGTAGTGGAATTCAGTGTGAAAAAATTAAGGCGTTAACAGTAGGTGGTTCGTTAAAAACTCAAAACGTCTCACTGAGGTACTTAGACCCTCAAATACACGTACAGTTTTGAGTACTTGGCATTTCCCCACTCTGTATAAGACAATTCCTCAGTCGGATTTATTGGTAGAATTTCATCACTAATTGTATGGATTTTTAATCAAACTGGGTTACTGCTACATTAACGTCAAAGGCAACGAAGCCTTCTTCAGTCCCAATACATACATAGGTTACCATTCATGGGATGTTTCCGTGTTCATTGAGCTGCTTGAATTTCTCATTAATAACATCTGTGTGAAATTCTGGGAAACCATATATCAACAGTCTATAGGTATTCCCATGGGTACAAATTGTGGCCTATACCTGTTCTCATATGGATACGACTATATGCAGAAACCAGCACGAGTAATCCTCGCCAGACCCAATCTTCCTCTTTCACTAAACGGTGTATTGATGATCTCCTGGCTTTAAACGCTGGATTTAAAGGGAACCATAGTCTACTTAGATTGTACATCTTATCTGGGCCTATATCTGTACAAAGACCAAAACGGTTTCCTCTCTCGCAGACTTTACGAGAAGAGGTATAGTTTCAATTTTGACATTATAAATTATCCTTACTTTGACAGCAGTATACCGAAGGGTCCTGCATATGACGTGTACATATCTAGCCTTTTAGGTATACCCTGCGTGTTGTGAGACTATTTCAATCAATGTCACAAGATTTTACTTCAAAAATTAATGAGTTAAGGTTATTTTATCAAACGCCTTCACTGCAAATTTCTTAAGTTTTACCATGAATAGTATTCTCTTATAAGTAATTATGGACAGAGGGTTGAGAATCTCTGCGCCCCGACTTCATGATTGTGTTTTGTTCCGCTTAATCGGGGCCTAAGGACCGTATGCTTATCGTGGTAAATTAGATCGCCACGTTGAATACATGAACAGTACAAACCAAAGCGCAACTGAGATACATATTTTGCTATCAACAATTGATATTGCAGCATGTTACACGATTTGAATACTGATTTCACTCAGTCGCCTAGAACATATCTTCCGTCTTCCCTACATCATTGGAACTGTTGACCGCTTTTCTTTTTATGATTGTGTTTTATTTTTGTACTTTATATACTTCCTTAGTTTTATGATAATTTGTGTTAAACGTCATGTTGTGAAATGGAATGAATGATTATTGCTTAACGCCACATCGGCAATATTTTAGCCATATCGTGGCGAGAACAAGGTGAAAACTCGAGACTGTTAAGGTTTTCGATATGACAATATGAACATCAAAAGCAAAACAAAAAGCACAGACATGATTAAAATCGTATAAAAGAAAAATAAGAGTTAAAACTCGAAAACCAGGATTATAGTACATGTATAAATCTATATGTATATACATGTTTATCTATGGGTATTTATGACAATTAAAATTTATATTTTATGATATAGGCCAATGACCTTCAAATAATTTATGACAACATCGCCAGCGATGCTGTCAAATAAATCATATATAGAGTTGACCGTGTAGAGCCTTTGCTTAATATGGGCAAAGTAAACAGTCAACCAAGATATGTTTGATGCCATATTGTGCATTACATCCAACACACTCGGGAGCACTGCTCTCATCTAAGATGAAATTATGTGTCAGATGAGAAGGCCCAGTACGACACCTCGTTAAAACTACTTGGTCTCTACGAGACATTTGACAAGTATAGGCATTGTAGCCAATGAGATGATGGATGGCATGCAGTTTATTGTGGATCTGCAAGTCCCATTCACCCTGCCAAAGGCGATGAATATATTTAAGAATATTAGACTTCACGTCAGAATAAGGGATTTTAACCCGAGATACAGGTTTATACAGGGCAGCTTTTGCTTCCCTGTCCACGACTGTGTTTCCATGGATACCAGTGTGACTTGGTATTCAGCAGAATATAATATCTTTACCTCTTTTAAGTAGTTTTCGGTATTTGGCTATTATCTCAAGTATCAATGGATTTTTAAATTTATTATTTTAAATTGCCAAAAGGCAAGACAGCGAGTCGCTGCATATTACTGCCTTCTGGGCATGCCCAGAGGAAACTATTGTGAAATGGCCTTGCGCTTATTGCACTTGTATATGGACTGTGTCGACGTATTGAATCAGCTCGACATACTGCAGTAACAACATGTCACATTTTTTTTACTTTATGATTTGATTGGTGTTTTACACCGTACTTAAGAATATTTTACTTATACAACGGTGATCAGCATTATGTTGAGAAGAAACCGATCTGCAAAACCCACGATCATCCTCAGATTGTTGGCAATGGATAGAGAGAGGTTAAGGCTATTGCCATTTAATCACAAGGACACACAACGCTGGAGTTCAAACATGGACATTGAATTTGTACATTCCGCCCCTGTCGTTAGCGATGGCGCTTTGCGGCAGACGACTTGTTAGACTGGTTGTACAGTCTGAAGTTCCTTGAGGGTCGATTGCCTTCCACCAATATGGTGTGCGTATCTCTACGTTGCAAGCAGACAATTTTTCAGTAAAATGTTAAAGGTTGAGGGTTTTCTCGCCATGGCATAAGTGAAAACCTCTTATATATGGCGTTAAGCAATAACCAAATCAATGAATGTATAAATGCCGCGACCAAGATGCGCCCCCACAGCCTGCAAAAATACAGTATATAAGACTACAGCAATAGTAAGTGCAACAACATCGACGACTATATAATGGTTATCAATGGTCACATAGAACCAGTGAAATACGATATGTTGTATATTTACACACAAGTTATGTGGCCTGCACAAATATAGCTGGCACCAAAGTGTTCTCTTCAACATTGTATATGAACAGTCCTCATCTGAATTATCCAACTGTCACTTGACGCCAGCCAAAGCGAAACGCGAGATC
This sequence comes from Liolophura sinensis, assembly GCF_032854445.1. NCBI lineage: Eukaryota > Metazoa > Mollusca > Polyplacophora > Chitonida > Chitonidae > Liolophura > Liolophura sinensis. Next base: position 685,932 of record NW_027017954.1, on the reverse strand, counting down.
AACGTCTGGGACCTGAAACTACGAGAAGTGGGACCGTTGAAGACCTTTGAAGTATTTGGGGTGCCATGACAACAACTCTTTTTCCAGACAACAGAAGGAAAAACATGACATCAGCCGACGAGAGTTGCGAGGGACCCGTGGCCGGGTATTTACAGGGCTTCCACAGTATAATGACTCAGGAGCCTCTCACCAGTGCGGTTGCAGCGAGTTAGATAATATTATTTTATTCCTCAAATTAAATTACGCGGAATCACACAGCTTGCATAGCGGGTTTTCGTTTATACCTCCAAAAACATATAAAACATTGTAGTAAATCCTTAATATCCTTTGTATCATGCATGCATGTTAGTCCCGCATGCAATGTCCCGTTTCCTCTCACCATAAGTAAAAGTTTCTGGCGAACGGCGAAAAACACCAATAAAATAGATATAAACTCTGTCAAAAAAGAAACGCAACACCCGTATTTTAGAGATTTTAATATTTAGTTTTAGGACGGCACAACTTTTTTCTTATTGAAGACAGAAGTCAGAAATTTGGCAGAATAATAATCAAGATGGTCATGTTTAAAACTGTCTTTTTAAAAGTCATCTCACAGACACCAGTTGTTCACCAGGGGGCGTCTTCTTCAGTATCTCGAATGACCACCACGAGCTGCAATCATGCACGGCATCTCCTTGGACAAGAACAGATAAAACGCCGGATTCTCTCCTAAGGAATGGCCCTCCACTCCTCCTGTAACGCAACGGAGAGCTGTTTGAAGCATCTGTAGCGGTTGCTGACGTTGACGCACGTGTCGATCCAGAGTATCCCACAGGTGTTCAATAGGGTTGAGGTTTGGTGATTTAGAGGGCCACGGCAAGACATTGACGTTGGAATCCTGCAGAAAGTTCATTGTTGCACGTGCAGTATGAGGCCTGGCGTTGTCCTGTTGACAAAGCTGTGTCTGTCGGTCAATAATCGGGAGAAGGTGAGGCGTTAACACGTGGTTGATGTAACGTTGGGCTGTCAGGTTCCCTGGAACGATCACCAAGTCTGATTTCTGGTTGTACGAGATGGCTCCCCAAACCATAACACTGCCTCCGCCAAATCTGTCCACCTACCGGACGCAGATGGGCGCAAAGCGTTCATGACGTCTCCTATACATACGCTGTCTTCCGTCGTGACGTGTCAAAAGAAAATGGGATTTATCAGAAACCCAGATGCGCCTCCAGTTTTGTAAAGTCCATATCCTTACCTTGTTGCACCACCTGAGTCGTAGGCGTCAATGTAAGGGGCGTAGTACAGGTCCAACAACTGGTCTACAGGCACGTAAACCCGCTTCTTTCAGACGGTTCCTAATCGTTTGAGCCGACACTCTCCTCAAACCTGGTATTTGTGTGGCAGTCACGGTTGGTAGGGCATGCCGATTACGCAGGTGAAGGACCCGGATGTACCGATCTTGAAGTGGGGTCGTGATCCTTGGCTTTCCACTTCTCGGGCGATCGTTGGTCGAATTAAAGTTGTTGTAACGGCTGCAAAGTCGGGTTATCGTTGTTTTGTGAACATTTAGGTGTCGTGCAATAGTACCAAAACTTTCTCCGGCTTGAAGACGACCAATGGCGATATTTCGGTCGGCAGCACTCAGTCGCGGCATTTTACCGACTGCCTTTCGTCGACCAATGAATGAATAAAATACGAAAGCACATGGGCTTTTATACACCCCCACACTATAACTGCCATTGACATGATTTGTATGTAAATGGTTCTGTGTGCGACGTCAACAGGGTCAGATCTTGCGTTGTGACGTCATAAGCAATAAAATACACTTAGGAGAGAAAAGGCAGTTGTTTCGATGGTAATCCTCATTAAAAACGTGTTTAATTTCATTACATTTGGCTAAAATTTAGTTTGGAAGCAATAACTTTATTCGAACGAATTTTTGATATCCGAGGACAGGGGTCGCGTTTCTTTTTTGACAGAGTTTATAAATGAACTGTATTTCGTAGCTATCAGGAAATGGCGATACCCGAGAGATAGAAGATTGATTTCGATGTAGAGTACATGGTGGAATATATTGAGAGCTTGTATCTGGAAAACTTTGGTGCCTTTGGCAGTATTAGACCACCCCCATTTCATGGTGCAGGACATTTGACCTAATGTCTACATCATTGCCCAGTGTAGTCACTTTTCTTCGCTACAGCGTGGTATGGCTGTCGCTAATACTGCATTTGAGCGTAGACTGCTGCTTACACTATATATCTGCGTACGATACACCTCCTCTCTACAAGGCCCGCTACACTACAGTTTAGTGCAAGCCTTACACGAAATTTTGGCTGCGTAATTTGCCTTTATAGAGATAGTTTATTTTCTGGGATAGGATATCAGGAGCTGTCAAATCGAGATAAGTAGTGTTAAAAGAATACCTCGTATGTTTTATTATAGTGCAAAAAGTATACCTGCACAGTTACTTCAAATCGCTAAACAATCCAGCCATCGTCCGTTTGCTTACTTTACAAACAAGTGGACGTCGGAGAGCACACAAACCACAATCACACGTATATACAATGGGAAAAATGTAAAATCCACCGCTTTTTAAAACCAGAGCAGCTAACTCACAAACAAACACAGCACAGTAAAGACGCAATGGAAATCAAAGTAATAAGTTTAATTACTGATACAAAAAGTTTTTACTTATTGTTATCCATAAGTAATGCCTCTGTCAATCGATACAAAAAGTGTTATCAAAACAAATACAATTTAAAAATATCCAAAATGAAAATTGCGTAAACATAAATTGAAGACTGTCCAACTAATTAACAAAGGCCACTGCCACTGATTGACGACTGCCACTTTGTGATAATTGGCAAATGGTGACACAAAACGGTTGAAATACCCTAGGGTGTGATTCTAACTGTTCATGTGAATGCCCCCCTCACCCGCCCAGCACCATGGCTTTATTTTAATAGCCACAATTAGGTAAACATTTTATGCACTGATGCCAAAAGCATGGCCTTGGGAACACTTAGTCCACCAGCAGAATCATGGTTTATGCAGGAATAATACCAGATAATACAACAGTAAATTAAAAGGTATCAAAATTAATATTATAAGAAAACTTGAAATCCTAAAGAGCATTTGTCAACAAAAGCATCCAACTTCGCTTGGAAGTAACAAATATGTATAAAATGTATGTAGGTATGTCTCGTATTCTATAGTTCTTAAATTTTCGTAGATGCTTACTTTAAAAATAATTTAGTCATATAATTAAGAGGAGTCATTAGGTCTGTGTACATATATTGTATAAATATGTATTCTAGTTAAATAATATGGTCGTCTAATGGTGTTAATTTTTTAAATTAACATTAGATCTACGAATGATCTGTACCACAGAACAGTTAACATGGTGAATGTTACTGATGAAAATACTCCTGTAGTAACCTCACGTATTTAGATCTGTCTACAGTGTTAAATAAAAGCATATCTTAACTGCAGTGTTGTTACAAATGAAAATGAATTATATCTACATGCAAGTATTCTAGGCACAGGATCATGCAATACTGGAGATGGAACAAATAGTCTTCGACACGATCTCTTAATTCTATTACGAAGGCTTGACAAGTGGGACTTCAACAGATGACAACTTTCTCTCTTTCTCTCTGGAGGGTGGAAACCGGGCAGAGCCCGGGGGGAACCCACGATCATCCGCAGGTTGCTGCAGACCTGCCCACGTACCGCCGGAGAGAAAGCCAGCATGATTTGGACTCTTTGTGAGAGACTCCTGGGTCATTATGCTGCGCTAACGCGCTAACCTACTGAGCCACGGAGGCCCCTGAACAGATGACGAAGTCAAGGGTTTAAATTCATGCTTCGATAATTACCAATCCCTTCACCTTAAACAACATACAAAAAAGAAGAACGTGTCCCTGTATGTCAAATTTATTAACTCTTCAAAACACACTGAAGATCATGAGGCTGACAACCCTGTACAAGATTGAACATATCAATTCATTCATACTATGACACTCTCAAATAGCACCACGTTCCATTCGGAATACGGCAAATGTTAAGTTAGCGGACTTCGATTATTTTAAATGGACAATGTGATTTAGTCAGGAATCATCTGTGTGCCAACAGAGCATGTCCGCTCACTAGCTCTGAACAGCAATCATGTTCGTTTTAGTAACAAAAGATCTATCCAGTCAAATCTGTACTTACGGCCACCTGTGTTTAGCGTCTAACTGTCCTAAGCGGCCACTCTCTGCCGGGACCGAGCGATTTTCCATGTTTAACGACCTGTACTACGCGGACACCTGTCCAACGCGGCCAACAACCGCTATATATTGTAGCAAAGACCAATATCAACATGCCCTACGCGCCCAAGACTTTCAAAATTAATAACTATTAAATATTCAAAAATTTCAAAATGGTGGCCACAAACTTCGGCAGCTTTGATAGTGATGGAAAATTTGCAATATTGTAATATGCATCTTTGTCTTGACCAGTGAAGTTTGTGGTTTACTGGTCAATGGCAGTAAAGCTTCTTTGCTTTTAAGCCCAGCTGGCTCTTGTCAAGACAGCCACTGGCAGCCAGTGGGATTAGCCCTATGTAGAGGTCGCCTGAGGTGTGAAAGCAATAAAGTTACAGTGAGCAAATCAGGATATAATCTGACCTCCTGTGGTTCAATCCACGAATGGTTTCTTTGACAAAGCATCTAGATTGCCTGACCATTATCTTTGTAGGCACCTGGAGATGTGTCTTCCTGTTGGTTTGCCAAAATATGACCTCTCACGAACACGTTGAGCCTCCCAGATCCATATACAAGTATGTTGTTACTTCACCGGGTATGGCAAAACGAATAAATGTTTATACAGCTCATACGTCTAGCTAAAATCCGTAGTCCAAAATTTATTGGAATATCCTAACTGGCGCAAAACTGTCTAGACCATGAAAATTTTGGAAGGAAAAGTGCTCAAGTCACACAAACGCTGACTTGAAACTCGGGTTGTAAGCGCTTGTTTATTTACACTCTATGTGAACACTATTAGGTCTTTAGGTTTATAAACTACACTGCTTAATTGTTTTGAGATATAATATTAGTATACTGTTGTTATATATCCACTAAATATATGCTCAGAACTTTGAAATTTAAATTTGATAGGGTTATTATAATTTTCAAGTTAAATTTAGGACTTTCTAGGTCCATAAAACCCATAATGTTTTCCTGTGTAGTTAAAGTGACATAAAGTCTGCCACTATACATACATAGGAACCATGATAAACGACAAAGTTGTCATCGAAAAATATGTTCAAAAAATTCTAAAAAATTTTGAAAGCCGAGAACATGGAGTTGATTATTGAGGATATGGCAATGACGGACAATTCACTCCAAGAAGCCATGTTGTAGAAGCCCTTTTGAACTTGGCCAATCCATAGCCCTGAAAGCGTCACGTGATAATTGGCTGTCACGTGAAAAAATATTAGCTCTCGATTGTCAGTGTGGTGTCTTATAGTGGATACAGGTATCGGTGCAATAAATTGGATTTTGCGGCTTAAGTGTAAAACTGATGTATTTTGAACCACACGTTTATAAGCAGGGAACCGAGAACGGCTGCCCCTGTCACAATGCGTACATGTTGGGCAGGATACTGCAGTAACTTGTCACGGTAAGCTGGCAGAAAACCGTCTCGGGAGAGTCATTGCTTGAAAAAAAATATTGTGACTTTCCATTATTTTTCCTTAGCAAAGTCAGAGTTATTACAAAAATATCTTTCCAAAATCTAAATAAAAGGGTCTGTTATTAATCAGAAGGTCCTGCAGTGTTCGGTAAATTCCCTGCAGTCGGTACATCCAGCTAGGCCAAATGCTTACACTCCTGTAGGACGAGGGCGAGCAGGACCGCTAAAACACGACAGTTGTGTCCACCAACATCGCCCTCATCGAGCCCCAAACTAAAAGAAGCATTAGCCCTTTGAATCTTTTCAAAATTGAAAACAAAGTGTGCTGTTTTTAGAAGCGAATTATCTAATTCAAACCATATTTGTGTCCAAAACTTGTCCTTTTTAACGGTTCACTGTCTCCAGTTCTTTCCAGGAAGCGTTTCGCGTCCAAAGCCATGAAATTAAGTAACAACTGTGTAACTGGCCTCGGTGTCATTACAAGAAAATCGGATTTTGTCGTATTCATTCTCATAAACACTCTCATACGGGTTGCTGTCCACTGGAGTTGAAATCCGCGCTTCTCTCCCTTGATTAGAACTCTCTCGATTCTGGACGTGGACCGGATCCGAACGCTCAGAGGTTCCTCCTGACTTATTACCGTGACATCTTCTCCTGTAGAAATAACATAGTCTATGGTCACCTAAATAATTTCAACAAAGATATACTATCTTAACACAAAATATAAACCCAACAAAGCGAAAATTATTACCGCAGCATATTACAATATACTTATCTCTAATATCGATTTATTCGGATTATTTCGTCACATTTTCTGAGTACATGTAAAGGTATTAGGATTTAAATTGCACATTATTCTGTATCACAGAGAGGGAACAATGGGTACAGCTTTAGGTGTATCACAACCTTTAGTGTATAAACAAAGTATTATAAAAATATAATAAATACATAAAATATTACACGTATATCTAAATCCTATACTGTGGAATAAACATTCATGGTCCTATTTTAAGCTGGCATCACTTACGTGTACATCAGTACAATAACGACGATTACGACAGCGACCACCACAGCCACACAGCCTATAACCACTCCTGTGTAGTTATAGTTGACTGCTACAAACGATAAAATACACATTTAAACAAAGCTGAAATTGCTGATTTTATTGTGCTACATCTTATTCAGTTTTTGGCAAGCAATGTATTTTATGACGGTGAACATTTCAGCAGCACAGAAATGTTTATTTTTTTAAACAAAGTCGCTACACAATGGCGCTGTGGGACAAAGCCTACACTCTGACATTGACAGACATATGCTATTAAAGTGAGAGGGGTGGGCGTATGGGAAATCTAATGTGGTGCAACTTTGGCGGAATATGTTAGATTTTCAAGGTGGGACTGACTTTGAGCTGCGTGCTGAGTTACATAAGCAAGGAAATATGCAGTGGATTGTTGTTATCCTGCCTTCCACATGGAGATAATTATCTGTTGTAGGATTAAAACCGAAACAGCCTGTAAATGGAGCGTAATCGACAGCAAATGCTAATCTTTCAAATATTAATGACATTAGGATACTCTTGTGTATAATCATTAAGCCACTGGCACCTTAGGAATTTCTGTTAGACGCAAAATTATTGGCGACGTTCTATTATCAGTTGAAATGTCACCAAGAGAGTGTATTTACATTCAAAGATAATCTTTTTCAGGTAATGATGCTTACGGGTACAAAATCGGCCTTCATGTCCATCTGTACAACCTCCAATACATGCTCCATTCCTGACGTCACATCCGGTTGGACCATTAAGACAGTTCAGACTACAAGTAAGTTTACAGTTTTGTCCCCATGTGCCAGGGGAGCATGCTGTCAAAATAGAACACATATTTCTGTTATCTTCAGACTTCTGTCTCATTTGTCGATGTTTCAGTGTTACCGTTCTATAGCTTGCATTGTCAGATTTCTTGTTCTGTTTTTGTCTGCACTGCAATCGTTAAAGGCAAGCTAGAATGAATCTCACAACATAGGCTGGCATCAATCTTGGACACTAAAACTAGCACATAACAACCCTGGAAAGCAAAGGAACCCATGTAAGCCTGACACCGGCTAAAGCGGAGCGAGGAATGCTATAAGCGTGCTTGGAATAGACATGGGTGGTGACGAGAAGAGTGGCCGGTGGCGAAACACAATCTCACAAAGTGTCCTGTACAGAAAATGGAGTATGAAAGTCAAATGGCGTAAAATCCGATACGTCTAAACCCAGCAAACTCCTTCACAGAGGAGGACGGTAAGTATGACTGCTCTGCAGTGGACTTCAGTAAATGACTGCTCTCAAATGGACTTAACTAAATGACTGCCAGCTGCACAAGTCTGTCGGTAATATTTATAGATAAACGTAAAAAAAAATCTGGATGGTTTTAAACATGTTTACAACACCGATACATATTTCCAGAAAGTGTACTCTATGTACGATGACACTATACTCATAAACCCCGAAGCCCCGAGAACGCTCGACTGAATTACAGTGCAAAGCAGGCACAGAGGGAAAAATGTAAGTCAGGCACTGACTCAGGAACAAATAACAAAAAAATAATACAATATTGAAAAACATGGTTCGTAACACTTCCTCTCCCCCAAAAAGAAAAGATAACTGTACATAAGTACCCAATTTTTTTTTACAATAAATATAACATATATATACAATAATGACAAAATGATGCAATAAGGGAAAAATGTACGTATAGAAAGAAATATGCATACACAAATGTCAACCAAGCTCTCGATAGCATGTCAGCCACACTGTTGTTCTTACAAGCAATATGTATAATTTCCACATCATAAGGCTGTAAGGTCAAATACCATCGTAATAATCTTTGATTCTTGTTCCTAAAACTTTTCTAAGAACACCAAAGGGTCGTGATCAGTATACATAGTGATATTACCAGAGCAACTGGTCAATTACAATTCGAAATGCTGTACAGCCAGCACCAGCCCAGACGCCTCCTTTTCTATGGTGGACTGATTCCTTTGATGTCTATTTAAGTTCCTAGAGAAATAGCTCACAGCTGTTCTATTCCATCTTCTGTACTCGCCACGATATGGCTGAAATATTGCCGATGTGGCGTTAAGCCATAATCATTCATTCATTCCATCTTCTCCTTCCTGGAGTAAAGCAGATCCTACTTCGATGTCACTAGGCATCTGAAAAGGACGGCTTAGATTTGGAGCTTTGAAAATAGGACGTTTAGATAGAATGTCCTTTAACCCATTAAAACTGACTAACAACTATCTGACCATACACACTTGACATTCTTTTTGGGCAACAGAGTCAATGGAACAGCAAGATCGCTGAAATTGGGCACAAACGTACGGTAAAACGACATACCCCAAGCACTCTAATAAGGCCTTTCCTACAAGTATGCACTGGTAAAGATAGTATGGCCTGGATTCTGGCTGAATGAGGGACCAAGGTATGTCGCTTGTTCTTTGGCAAATTTTTTCTTGAGATCAGTCTCTAAACCCAATGAAGACAATCAAGAGAATATCTGTTCGAGATGTTTACCAGGTTCTTACTAAGAGCAATCTTAGTAATAAACTTTGCCTTTCCTACCCTATCAATACAATCCTCACTACGAGGAATAGGATAAGAATCCGTCTTGTTTACAGCATTGATCTTTCTGTAATCCACATATAGGCGTATAGAACCATCGAACTTAGAAATAACTACAGTTGGTGAACAACAGCCACTCCGGCTATGCCCTATAACCCCGCTGTCTAACATGTACCGTATTTCCTAGTTAACAAGCTTTAGCATTGCAGGGTTAATCCTGAAAGGGTGATGTTTGATGGGTACAGCCCCTCCTACATCTACATCATGTCCTGCAGCATTAGTACAACCAGGTACATCCAAACATATTTTATTTATTTATTTGATTGATGTTTTACGCCGTACTCAAGAATATTTCACTTCTCCGACAGCCGCCAGCATTATGGTGGGATGAAACCAGGCAGAGCCTGGGTGAAACCCACGACCATCCGCAGGTTGATGGCAGACCTTCCCACGTACGGTCGGAAAGGAAGCCAGCATGAGCTTGAGTTGAACTCACAGCGACCTCATTGGTGAAGGCTTCCGGGTCATTACGCTGCGTTAGCGCGCTAACCAACTGAGCCAATCCTATCTCCGACATTTAGAAAGGTGACTTAACACTTTACCTAAAATGCTCAACATAGTAATGCGACATGTGACAGTTTCCCGATGACCAGGTGTGCTAATAATGTAGTTAACAGCGTTAGCTTTTTGCTAACCGATATGGTCCACTAAACTTGGCCTTAAGCGGTTCGTGAGGTAGGGGCAAACATACTCTAATAAGGTTACCAACTCAAATAGACTAATCCCAGTGTACTTATTAGGAGTATCTCTAGAGGCAAACAATACAAATTTTATCGCTTTGTCCCAAGTTTCAGAATTTTCCATACAGTATGCTCGTAGAGCGCTCTTCATGATTTGGTGGTATCTTTCCAAAGCCCCTTGGGATCGACAGTGATAAGGTGTGGATTAAAGCTGCTTAATCCCACATGAATTCCTGATATAAACCAGACATAACGATGGAGCCCTGGTCAGTTTGTATTTCCTTAGGTAAACCATATCTGGTGAAAAGATTAACAGACTATTAACTATCCGAGGTGTAGTTAGCTGTATCTGTTAGCTGTATCCATAATAGCCAATAAGTACCTTACTAAAAGGCACACTAAAACCCGGATTTGGAAATAAGGATTCCTTATACTATGCTGTGGTTTTCCTACAAGCTAACAGGTGTGACCTGTCTTACAGAAATTAACCACATCCCTGTGAATCTTAGGCCAATAAATATAGCGAGCGATTTTATTTTCTAATGCCTAAATGTCCACCTATTGGAATCTCATGACCCATCTTAAGTAGTTCCTGTCTACAGTTGGAGGTGAGAAAACTTGATTTAAATTTGCTTAATCATTAGCTAATGCATGCGGCAGTCAATACTTTCTTCTCAACAGCCCATCCTCCAGGTATTCCCTCGAAAAATAAAGCAGACTTACTTAATTCCCTTACATTCTCTACACTATCAATATCATGAAAGAACGTTTTAGCCAAATTAATATTACCCGCTGAATCCTCGATGGTTACAGAAGAATTGTCTTCCTTCTCCCTAGCTCTTTTCTGTGACATGATAACGACACAAGAGGGAAATATACCTGGGAACTTGCCGTAGGTCTTTTGTATTTTCGTCCAAAAACCTGTACACTGCAGACATGAGGACAAACCTTAACTTAATTTCATGCTAAATCATTACCGAGCATAAAAGAAAATACTTACTCAGGCAAACTATTAACAACTCCTACAGTAACCAAATCAGAATTTACGGTCACCTCTAGTAAGGGAACAGACATAAAATTTCCATTAAAACCCTGGATCAGAACATGACTGGCAGCCTTATCGGAACAACATCTGCTAATATCAGACTGGTTTGCCCCAGGATTCCGAAGTATACGAACAGGGGAGGTAACTCCATTACCAGTACCCACACCATCAGACATGAATCCCCATTATGTCTCTGGTGTCTGCCCTACCTCTTTAACGTATAATTTGGCCATAGGATAAAAACTGCGTATGTTGACGGGGAACGTATCAGAAGAAAAACACACATTTGACTTTTGTTATCTGTTTGTCAGTACTAAAATTTGAAGTCTTTTTGTCGGAATTCCACTTCTGAAATTTAGCCTGAAAATTTTGTTCATTACTCTTATGATTTAACTCATATTCATCAGCCAAACTTGCCGCGGTCTTAATGTCCTTGACCTTCTGTTCACCTAAATGAGCCTTGACCTCATTTCCAACATTGTTCTTAAATTCCTCCAAGAGAATAGCCTCTCTTAAATTCTGAAAAGAATGACCTAACGTCAGAGCCCTATACAAGCTATTAAACAGCGTTTCTTTACCCCTGGCAAACTCCACGTAAGTTTCATCGACTGTTTCCTTAACTGTCTGAACTTCTGTCTACAGGCCTTCGGCAAAAGCGCTCAAAAGCAGACAAGACCAGTGCCTTGACTGTGTTGAAGACTGATCTACCGACAAAGTGGAATAGACCTCTGCAGCTTAACCTTCCAATGTACTCTACAGTAACATTGTCCAATACAATCAGGCCACTCCAAGTTAACAGTCACTTTCTCATATTTTGGGACAGAAAAAAAACTTTCCACAGCCTTATCATCGTATTTGGGCACTAATCGAAGGCTTTGAGCCAAACCAATCCATTGCTGACTACGACTAACAGCTTCTTTATCACTACTTTTAACCCGGGGTTCCTTCAGTTTGAACTCCTGTTTTAACTCTGTTTCTCTCTTTCTTCCTTTTTTAATATCACCGTCTCTAACTCAAACTCTCTTTCCCTTTCTAACTTTCAACTTTCTAAGACTCTTAGGGCTTCTGGCTTAAGTCTAATTGAAACATGTCAGATATTTTCTTTAAATCTGCCTTCGTAGACAACTCAACAACCGACAAATCCTCGCAATCAAGGACTGAAGGTGCATTAAATTCCTCAGCCATAATGACACAATATAGTATACAAAGAAATTACATAAGTAGTTTTACAAAATGTCAATCTCTGTTTGATCCAAAATAGGAACCAAAACACCTCTAAGCACCGCTAACACCGCTGACAATTAACGTGCTACAATCTAGCACAAGCAGATTTTAGTTCCCGGACAAGTCCCAAATATGTAATGGTACCACTATCGGAGAGCAAAGATGAGAAACAACTGGTTTGTTTACCTCTCAGATAAGCGACAAACCTTACGCAAGGTCAAGTGGACTTTCTAAGCGACTGTTGTGGACTTTAGTAAATGACTGCCTGCTTCACAATCCCGTCAGCCTTATATATAGACTAACGTAAAGAAATTCCGGATGGTTTGAGCGTAAATATGTAAAGACTTTGCTAGGGTATGTGTAAGGAGGAGGGATATAGAATAAGATCCTTTAAGAAGGGGAAGGTTTTTAGTTAGTAACAGCAGACATTTTGATTTAATACAAGGGACTGGCATACTAACTTTGTCGACAGTTAGATCCCAAGAAACCGGCCTTACAGCGGGGATTCTCGTCTGTGATTGGACAGCCCCCAGATGCTCTGTCACACGTGACGTTGTTATAACATTCGCCACACTTTTCCTCACAGCCGGCTCCCCAAAACCCAGCATCACATCCTGCCAAAAAAGTCAAAAGTTCAAAAAATATTTAGTGGCAAATGGTTAGTATGATAACGCAGCGCAACGACACAAGGGCGTCACCAAAGCGGTCGTTGTCAGTTTAAGTCCAGCTCATGCTGGCTTCCTGTGGGTCCTACGTGAGAAGATACGCCAACAATCTGCCAATGGTCGTGGCTTCACCCGCTTTTCTCCCATTATAATGAATAAGCAGAAGAACACTGTCTTCCATTTTTTCCAGGTCAATTATTACACTGAAATCATAGTTTACAACCCGGTTCTAAACACCTACATTGCTTTACGAATACAACCGTACAGGAACAGTGATGCATTGCAAAAAGTAACAAAAGAGTACGCCGCTTGGAGTCGACGGTTTGGAGATAGTAGATAGTTGTATCTTGAGTCCATCCTTAGGTATACTTTGAATTCATTAGTTATCCGAGTTTGAAAGATGTTAAAGCGTGTAGCAGTAAACCCTCTTTAATGAAAATCCAGCTGTTAAGTATTTTCAATGGCGAAGTGCAAAACCCAATGACAAACTTTCATTCTAGATATAAAAAAAGAAAACCAGATTACATTCAAGGAAAACACCGTTGGAAGAAATTTCGAACAGGCAGCACATGCTTTACCTGAACTTGGAGGCAGTTCTAAATCAAAACATGACGGACGTTACTTCAAATACTTGAATGACTGGATCACTGCTTAAGAATGCTTTATCAATGCTTCCTTTGACATATATACACTTGGATGACTTAGGGAATCCGTGTGTATCAAATGTAAGGATAGGTTCACGTTGTAAAGATTGGTGGAATTTTTCACGTGGGGTGAGATAGCCAGCCACGCAGTGCCCTGCGTACTGTAGCCTATCTCTTTTAGAGAGCCGCCTTTATTCAGCTCTCTGTTTGGGTGGAAAGAATTCAATGCCTCAGGTGACGGCACAATTATTTTAAAAAATACAGTTTATCGGTCACGATTGAATACGAGGATGAAACTCGTTTATTACATTCGTCATGGTAACCAGATCACTTCTTTAGCTCTCAGCCTATGCACCAAGCCAAGCCAACCGCCATATTAGCGCTAATTATGACCTTTGTCGGTCACAAAGAAAGTTTTTTCATCAAAAAATACCTTGAGATATGCTAATTATGAAATGGTAATGGTAGTTCCACCTCCATGCTTAAAACTATTTGAGAACGGGTCAAAGGTCAGTATTTGGGCTAAATTAGCATAAGACAAAATATCGATCACAATATTATGAGGTTGAAACTTATTTTATGCATTCCTCGTGACAACCTGATCACTAATAACCAATTCATAAGCCCTTATGAACTTAGCCAATCACTAGCGCTGAAAGGCTCACTCTAAGCTCTCTACTGTCAGTGTGGTTTCTTAAAGTGGATAGGCAGATATGGATGCACTAAATTTGATTTTGCGGTTAGTTTAAATGTTAAATTGATTCATCTGAACCACACATTTATGAGTAGGGAACTGAGAACAGCTGTCATAGCGTACGTGTTGGGCAGGAGACGGCAGTAACTTGCCAGGGCAAGGAAACCACCTCAGGAGAGTCATTGTTTGAAGAAAAATATTGTGAATTACATGGAGAAAACCGACTAAAATGTTGACCGCCATCTTGTCTAGACCCTGCTCACGTGCAGCAGAAATGTTGTCACAGGGAATGACATAAGGTGGAAATCCCTCATAGTCTAAAGGATTTTGATAGTTCAATACGAGGTCATGGCTCCTAACCCTTTAATATAAATGTGGATCCCACGAAACTTCACGGTAGGTATTTCGAAAAAAAAATACCAAAAACAGTTCATTAAAACCAATCCGACCTGAGATGGCACAGGTTTGTGCGGGTGATGTCCATCCCATGTTGAATCTGTATGTTGCATTTCACTGTCCACCATATAGACAGCGATTATACACTGGCTTAATAACCTAATATTTATACTACGAATCTATACAGGTGAAAGTTAGTAACCTACTGCTCACCATCAGTCTTGGGACACTTTCATGATTAGTTTACCTCTAACAGTACGTGAAGGTGTGAAGTCGGAGTTTACCCAATCTACTACTACCCCCATCAAATCCGGCTGTGGATGTTGATGGACTGTTCCTTGGTGATTCCTTACTAATGTAGCTGTTTATGGACTGACGTTTGGGGGAGACTCTAACTGTTGACGACTTGTTAAAGTGTCACCTCGTTTCATGCCAGTGTCCATCGAGATCGGGACGATAGAAGACAAGATAATACTGATGAGATGTGTTATATATGTAACATTGACTGAAAATTCTACCATTTTCGGTGTATTCTGTTTCTGCCTTAGTATTAAATGTCTCAAGCTCATATAACTACAAAGGCCTATTTACGACCTTGGAATTCAGCTATAAATAGTTATGCATATTATTTAATCTGAAATGAACACATTACGAATTATGGTGATATTAGTTTCAAAATCTAGTTTGTTATACATTGTCTCCTTTTCACTATATTGGGACCTGGAAGATGACAGAATCTTACCTGCCTATCTGCTACCTGAAAGACGATAGAACTCCTCGAGGATAATTTAACATTTTGCGATTCGTTTATTCAAGTCGCGTCAACTATTTGCTGGTTAATTTTATTGTAACAAAATGTTCATCTACAACTGAATTCCTAATTTCTGCTTTCTATGAGTCTTATTTCTTTAGATCATTATACTGTCTTACATTTATTATAACACCCGGGAACCCCATAGGTTATTAGAGTACCTTAAACTCTACTGTCAGTTCTTCCTCTAGCATCTTATGTTCGGAGATTTATTTGAGAATTTCACAATTTACAGAGAATTAGACCATAACAGTTATCCCTGGACTAGTATCACAATTATGGTGTTAAATTTTGCCTCTGTTTTGACTGGATCAAAAGTAGATATCACGGGATCATTTACACCAAAAACTCAATAACACCAGTTCCCAAAAGAATATGTAAAACATATAAATGGTCAATAAATCTGGTGACATGTAAGAAGAAAGCATATGAGTCACAAGCTCTTCTCGAGTCACCTGTTTTACACTTCAAACTAGAATATCCCGGCATGCATCTGGGATTACTACGACAGTACCCGGATGCCGTGTTACAACTGTCCGGTCCACTTGCACACGATCCACAGGTCTCGTTACGGTCGTGGCCATATTTACCTGCTTTACAGGCTTAATTTAAGTAAAAAGAGAAAATAAAACTCGATATACAAGTCATTTCAGTGCTGTTGTAATGTATCCAGATACACAGGCTATGCACGCAAGCAGGAAGTGGTAATTGTTGTACTGGATGTACCCAACGTTTATAATATATGTAAAATATAACTGGAACAAACGTGCTCGCTTTGGGCGCCGGCAAATACATGGAGCCTCCTTTGCCGTGCGCGGGACCTCGCTGGCTGAGTGAGTACTAGTACTAGCCCCCCCCCCCCCCCACCCCCCACCCCACACACACACCTTGAGTACTAGACTCTTGGCCATTGAGGTTGCGTGTCCAATGTCCGCTTCGACTCTCTACACAGCGGATTTTTAAGGTCTTTTCGCAAATTTTCTGACAAAGGCTTGCGTTACTCCGGTTTCCTCCGCTCCTTTGAGAAAGGAAAATTTTGAGCACGTTGTAAAGTAATAGTAATAATGTAGATACCGACATAATTGCTCTGACATACAGAAGACGTATCACAAGAATGGTATTAAAGATTCTGCCTCTGTTTTGTCTGCACTTAATTAGCTTTGATTCCATAAAATATTACAAAAACGCGTAAGTCTAGGACACATGTTAGTAAGACCAGGACCAGAGAAAAGTTCCAGAAGTTCTGGGCCCAGTTGTTCAAAAGTATATAATAGAAGTTATGACCGGTATTAACTTTAGTAAGGGCCACAGTGCATTTAGTTTTGCATTAGGCCAAGACCAGTATTAACATTTAAGCCTGGTTTAACTTTTAGTACACTATTAAACAACCGGCCACTGGATACACAAGTACGTAAACTGTATATGATCGTAACAGTGATGAGATACATGGATATTCCCTGTGTACATACGGGCAGTCACTCTGACAGAGGTGTTGGTATAAAAATACTCAACAGGAACTACTTGTATATCACTCCGCGTGCCATATAACACACAATCTATACTTACCCCACGTAAACAATGAAGCGGTGATCCATTTCCAAAAAAACATGATCACTATTTCCTTAAATAATTTGGAAAAATTAATACATATAAATGATCAAAAAACCTGGTGACATATAAGAGAGAAGCATGTAAAACATTATTCCCGACTGACCTGTTTTACATTTCAAACTAGAATATCCCGGCATGCATCTGGGATTACCCCGACAGTGGCCGGATGTAGTGTTACAACTGCTTGGTCCACTTGCACACGATCCACAGGTCTCTTTACAGTCGTGGCCATAAGTACCTGCCCCACAGGCTTGATGCAAAAAGAAACATCATCATAATTTGGTGGTTATAGCTTTCTGTGTCAAAGAATAGGCGATCTGTTAAAAACAAAAATTGACATTTATATGTTGTTCTTTTCTATATATAAGAGAGCAAAATTTTGGAGTGCACCACTTGGTCAGTATTCCCCTTGAGACATATTAAAGCTTAAATCTCAACATCCATTCAATTAAAGGACAGGACAGCACCTTGCCAAACATATTTCAATTGAAAGCCGGATTCTCAACCGGTCTAAAAAGGATCATACTTTATTGTTTTAATGAGATTTTACGGAATAATATGTAAAACAAAATAACATTATTGCACAAAATTACTGGTGTGAGACGAGTCAGTCATCTTGAGAATTTTTCCAGTCAAACACGTTGCTATAAGTTTGCGCGGCCTAAGCTGTGACGTAGCGTTTACCCATTCACTTCATCAAGCGAAATATGATAACACAGAACTACTGCATAAGACATCATTTTGAGATTGTGTACAACAATTTAGTTCCGTCTAGGTGAAGGGCCATTTCACAAAGTGTTGTGGGACAGGTCTGTATCATTTGTGGATTACCACAGATGTAAAGCAGATGATTTTCAAGCCGTGTAATACTCAACGGCGGTGTCACAAATTATGTCCGACAGTAGCATACCGTCCGGGCCAAAACCTCATTCCTCTCCCCAAATGCATTTTTTTTTTGCTCCGTTTGTCGCATACAAGGGATATTTTTTTCTGTTTTCCATTTTAAAATACAGTAAAATTATTGAAACGCCATATTTGCGATAACTGGGTCAGCACGGCTTTCTTCCTTGAAGCCACTGCTAGAGTGGAATGCTTAGATCAACGTCAGTGGTGCTTACATTTATTTCCATTTTGTTACAGAACATGTTTCCGTTTGTTTTTGAGCATAATTCTAACAACAATCTTATTGTAATTTTGTAAATTTTGTAAACATTTAACTGGGGTCAAAATCAGCAGCACAATCCCTCCAGAGGCTACAACCTGAACCAGGAATACCCCGGTTGTGCGTCTACAGCTGCCTATTTATACAAACTCTCTAGGTTTACTATATCAACAGTTCAAGCAGTGGAAGAAGTGTTCTTCCAGTATGTCCAATTTATGAGAAAACTTTATTGATAACTTGGGCCTTTATCGCCAAGTCCACAACTTTTATATGTCATAGGCTACTGATTAGACTTTTATACGGAAAATACCTGCTGCGTTACAGACCTAGAGGTAGTGTGATGTCACCTTGCTCTCGAGAGACGTGCTTAAGATATATCAAGACAAAGTTTCATTAAACTTTGACTAGATTAAAAAAGAGCTAAAAAAATATGTAATGTCGGTTTAAGACACTTTCAATGATGGCCTTTCAGTGGACATAAACATTAGTGTGGTGCTGTCTTTCACTTTAATTTGGAGGTCATGTATTTGAGGATAATGTAGCCATTTACATTGTACAGAATCCTACACACTTACCTGTCCTGCGTCCGTTACACATGTAGCCAGTATCACATACTGACTTTCTTCTCTGTTATACTGAATCTTACATACCTGCCTATCCATGTGACTTCTTGTGTTTTATCTCTGTTGTACTAAATCCTACATACTTACATGTTCTGTACATGCTACACATGTAGCCAGCATCACATCTTGGCTTTCCTCTCTGTTGTACTGAATCTTACATACCTGCCTATCCCTTACATGTTACCCATGTAACTTCTTGTGTATCGTCTCTGCTGTACTAAATCCTACACACTTAACTGCACTGCGCCTGTTACACATGTAGCCAGTATTACATACTGACTTTCTTCTCTGTTATACTGAATCTTACATATCTGCCTATCCATGTAGCTTCTTGTGTTTCGTCTCTACTATAGTAAATCATACACACTTATGTGCCCTGTACATGCTACACATGTAGCCAGCATCACATCTTGGATTTCCTTGCTGTCGTACTTAATTCTACGCACTTACCTGTCGAGCAATTCTCACCCATGAAGCCAGCATCGCATCTTGGCTTTCCTTTCTGTCATACTGAATTCTACACACTTACCTGTCGAACAATTCTCAAGCATGAAGCCAGCATCGCATCTTGGCTTTCCTTCAGTTAGAGGACATTCCCCAGTATCTTTATCACATTTGTCGGCCCAACAATGGCCACATCTGTTTTGACAATGTTTTTCCCATCGACCGTCAACACATTCTGCGAAAGTAATAGAATGATATGCAGCTGTTTCACTCAGAAGGAAAAGTTTGAAATATTGCGCAATAACAATGACTTATTGACGATGGGAAGAAGGAAACCAAGCAGGGCTTGAAGTAAATTACTGTCCTGCAAAAAAAGTAACTGGATTTCAACATGCTACTTCACTTTTGTTGATACATTTAACGTGTTAGAATATAATATAATTATATAATGAAGACGAACAGAATGGAGAGTAAAACCAAAGCAGGGACAGTGTGATAGTTGGTAAATTGTCACACGAGGTCACACGTAACTAATGAAATACGGCGTCATGTCAATTTACCCTAGTCAGGGCTTTTATTGTGACAGTTCATGTAAATGAATGAATAGTAGCAATTTATACACCCTCTAACATCATGGCTTAAGCAAAATTAGTAAAAGTCTGTGAGATGTCCGTCTGTTACAATGTGTATTACTCAACATTGTCAACAGATCAGCTTTCAAAGACGCCAAATCAAGACAAAAAAACTAGTGACATTTACTTGAAAAAAAAAATTAAGATGACAAACAAATGGAGATTTCTTAAATCAAACCATGGGATACTTCTCATCCACAAGTGTTGTCGACAATTCCTGTTAAGGTTTGCTTTGAATAGGTCGCTTTGTCATTCGATTTCAACCTTCATGTGATATTTGTGGACATTGCTTTACATGAACAAGCAATCCCTTCCTGATGGGCTTACGTTACATTCTTAAATATCAGTTTTCAACTTCCGGTTGTCAAAGTGCTGTACTTCCCAAGGATACGTTGATTTATTCATCTGATCGGTATTTCACGCTGTACTCAAGAATACCTTACTTATACGACAGCGACCAGCGTTTATAGTGGGAGGTAACTGGGCAGAGCCCAGGGGAAACCCATGACCATCCACAGGTGTTGGGTATACATGTACATGACTCAAGACAATTCAATTGTTTGGTCATCAATTATCAATTCCCACTTTCAAAAGAGGCCAAACTGTGAATTGCTTTCGAAGCATATTTCGAGTCCACTGGCGTTTGACCGAGCGGTTTTGCCCACTAAATCCCTCAGGAAAACTTTTACTGATAAAATTTTCAAGAATTCTAGTACAGTGTGTCTCAGTGGACGAAGATTATCAGGCCTCGTGCGATCAGTGCTTTCATATATATACGCACAGTGCTGTGTGGCCAACCGTTAACGTGTATAAAACAAATGGAAAATAAATAGGGGAGTGTGGCCACATAGCGTTTGTACATATTTGAATTGTACAAGTGCGGAAATCGCTCATACTTTTCACAAGGGCTTATTGAACACAAACTGACACGATAGGATACAGATATTATACACTGCTGAAGTTGTTAAATGGGGGACAGTAAAGTGTATCCAAACCCATTCGCACTGAATAGACTTCATCAATGTGCTTGTCTGGCTTGCCTGCAGGGTGCGGTAGCAAGCTATACAAACCTGACTGTCGGTGTATGAGCTGGGTGCCCATCACGTTCAGCAATTATATATACCAGAAAAATATCCGACAATGAAGCGGTAGATATGGCAGTTTACATTATACACATTATATATAATTTAATTTTATATAAAAATTGGCGAAAGTGGTATTATACTGGATTTAACTTGAAGGCAAACTGAGAAGTGATTGACTGCTGGGAGGCTTTCTGTTTGAATCCAGCTGTCGCTATTTCCAAGGTGGATTTAAGTGTATAGATTTGTCTGGTACGTAGCAAAGGTGATTGGCTGACTAAAAGCACTCTGCACCCAGCTGACAGTAGTCATACAATAAAATACTCTTCAGTACTCTTGGTTAAAGAGCAGTCAAATATATAAAATTCGAAGTGATTTTATACAAACAAATATGTTCAACACCTTTTGAAGTAAAAAATTACCATCTAGGTATTGGTGATAAATGGAATTTTTTCTCTCTTGCAAGACAGAAAATAACTCCATCTGACAGTTTTCCAGATTGGTCATCGCTTTCGTGTATTACCGCATTTATATTTCTTCTCCTAGTCAGCATGAGCCTATTATTTATGTTAAAGCCACTTTACCTGTACACCGTGTCCTTGTGACGTCACATTTGGAACATGCTGTCGTTGTATTACATTGTCGTCCACACATTTCACCATACCATCCAGCGGAACACACTGTCAGGGGTATAATTAATATGAAACGTTTATCCTAGTTGCCTCAAATCTAATGTTTTAATTATTTGCTTTATGAGTAAGTGAGTGAGTGCTTGGGGTTTAACGTCGTACTTAACAATTTTTCAGCCATATGACTACAAAGAAATCCTTACAGTGCATATAATGTGCCTCCTTGTTGCAGGACGGATTTCCACCGCTCTTTTCACCGAAAGCAAGTAAAGCGCCTCGCCCGAGCCATTATACTGATACGGGTCAACCACTCGTTGCACTATCCCCTTCATAGTGAACACCAAGCGAGGAAGTTACAGCTTCCTCTTTTAGGTTTAACTCTACCGCTCCCGAAGCGGACTATTTGCTTTATAAATGATGAAAATAACCACGTGAACCTAAATTGTTAACAATCTCATCCTTTCTTTTAAACAGTTCAACTATGTATTAGCTATACATATTTAATCTCAGATAACATAAATATCGCCTGCATGATATACATATTTTTCTGTTTTATACTTAATATAGTTTTCTTTTTGTTCATATAGAGATTTCGACGGAATTTTGAAGCCGTTGTAAAGAAACAACCTCGATGTGATTGTCTTGTCTGTGTACTATTATGACATATTAAGATAGATGCTTACACGCTGTTATCACAGACACATCAATGTACCGTAGATAAGCACTTCACGAGGCAAACCTGGCCCTGGTCATACCAAAGACGTTAAAAATGATACTTGTTGCTGCCTCTCTTGGCGCTCAACACTGACAGGTGTTCTAGCAAGGAAATATTACTGGTCTGTCCGGTGTCAGTATGTTGTGACTTGGTGGCGGTATCATGTGTATTGTATTTGGCATGGTACTTCAGTGGCGGCAGTTGCAGCATGGACGCCCTGCCATAAGAGTGAGTGAGTGAGTGTTTGGGGTTTAACGTCGTACTAAACAATTTTTCAGTCATATGACGACGATGATATTCACGCTGCTTCAGTGAGACGCCATACAGAAGGTAAGTAAGCCGCCCCGCCAGAGCCATTATACTGATACGGGTCAATTATTCCCTTCATACTGAACACCACCCTGCCATAAGAAGACGCAGTACGAGTGTGTGTACACGGCTAATGATTCCTCGTCAAAAACATGACTGAAAATTTGTTAAGACTGACTTAAAACCCCAAGCATACATACATACAAACACTTAATAAAATGTTAGCAGTACACCTGATAGTGATGCTATTCTGACGTGGTCTCCTGACAAGGCTCTGGAGGGAGCTTTTCCACTTCATCAAGTGATATACCTTGCTATCGACAAGCAGATTATACAAATAAATTTTTAACCGTGAATTGGAATGACATCAACCCCATATATGCAGTGTGCGATAATTAAATTAAGGAAAGAAATTATGCCCCTCTCAACGTATACGAGCATGAGAATGAGAAAAGTATGCAAATTAAGACATAATCCATAAACGTACCGTAGATGAGAACTTCACAAAGTGTTAGATATTCGTCTCGACGTGATGTTATCATGACGGTGTCTCCTGACACCGGACCTCCCGTACAGTGTCCGGTTACGATGGGCCCGGGGGTCGTGGTATTGGGTGTGGTGTCTTTATAACAGGTTTTGTAAGCCTGGGAGGAGTTTCCCACATACAAATTGAAGCCGCTGAGTCGACGTCCCACTGTAAAGAACATAAAACTATAGATTCATGTGTTGCAAGGAATTCCTCTAATTATTCTGCTCAGCTAAATTCTAGTAACACAACATAATTTGACCAGTAAATAATTTGAAACGTTTAACTCTCAACTTAAATACTGAATAGCAGGTTCTGCTTTTTATATCTAAACATTTAGTCATTTATCTGATTGTTGCGTCAGCCTATGCTCAAGAATATTACACTCGCACAATGGAGATCAGGTCTTGCGTGGAAGAAAACAAATTGCACGGGAGAAACCACCAACCTTGGGCAAGTTACTGACGAACATGTTAGACAAGTGATCTTTAACGAACGTTAAATTGTGGACACGAAAGTCGTCAAGCGCTTATTTTCACCGAGATCAAACGAATTGCCAGAACAGAGGAACATACAAATTGTCTGCCCAAGGGTAGGTTTGAACCCACACATCTTGTGTTCTAGTGACTGACAGGCAAAGGCGTTTATTCATTTACATTGTAAGTGTAAAGTACCTCACTGACTTATATGACGACGATAATGTCTATGTATTCGAAAACGAGGCAAACGTAAAGGGTCTGACAATCATACCGTGGCAGTGTCACTCCTTATAACTTTAAACTGATTTACATGATGTTTTTTCCGTAGAAAAAAGAGAAGAAGACTAAAACGAAAACGGTATTTAACAGAAATCTCTACACTGCAGAGGTAACTTGTTTCACTTTCCTTACGAAGTGTCGCGCCAGTCCCATTATTAAAAGCTTTGAAAATAGCATAAAGCAGAAGAAAAACAAAATGCCTATGGCTGTTCAATTAAACAGAGAAAACAGAGAAACAGAAAATAATCAGACTAAACATGGTTACTTACAGTTTTCTTCTCTGTTGTATATGGTGAAGTTGTTAATCCAGTACACGGCGCCCAGTGTTACTCTCCAGGAAGCTGGACTTGGTGTCCTCCTTGTGTGTGTACAAGGTGTACCCGCGTAAGAATGTCCCAGTATACCGTCAACAGCCAGCTCAGATGTGTGTCCGTTGAAGTCTGACGAATGAAATGTTGGTTTTCCCAGAGCGACATTTCCTATAAGCATCAAGCTATTCATGATAATGTTGTCGTGGATGAGGATATATACAGCTGTCAAACTAGTAAACAAAGCTGGTTGCCGTCGTATAAGTAAAATAAAACCCCAATCAAATAAATAAATACGTTATTATTTATATGAAAGATGGAATGTTCTTAATCATGGTTCCTTTTCTGATAGTTCTTTCTGATAAAAACCACAAAGCTTTCAGGCAGACATACACCACATGAAGTCAACACTGGTGTACAGTGGATCCTATTGTTACTTGTGCACCTTCACTGAGATGAGGCAGGAGGTGAATGTACCTTCGCTGCTGAGTTTTTGCTGGTGACCGTTTATAATACTGCCAAACAATGCAGTTAAAGCATATTGACTACTTACGCCTTTGACACGTGGGTCCGTCCCAACCTGCAGCGCATTTCCCTTCACAACCATTCTGAAGGTCACAGGTCACACTGGTATTACAGTGACAGTCGTATTTACAGTCTGGGCCGTATGTACTGCCGGGACACACAGCTGAAACTATAACATACATGGTACAATTACAATAAGCATCAGTCACACTGCCATAATTACACTGTTGTTTGGCCGGGTAACACGCGGGTCACAGTGACAGACATACCTACAGTACGGTGTTACTACATGAATTTGGCGATAATTCACATTGTCTCGAACACAGGATAGTAGTTTTTATTAGCTCTTATATTTATGCTTCTCGGCTATCTGTGTTTCATATCCTCAAAAGCAGACTTTTGACCATGTTGCAATAATAAGGTTTCCAACGACGTTATTTTACATGGACAGTAAGTAAAAGTCCGAAGATTCACAGACAAAAGGACTCACATTTTATATTCTTCCACCTGCTAATTAATCCTCTTTATTATGATTCTGACAAACTTTGATGTGCGCTTGTAAAACGAACACAGTCCTTGGAAGTAAATGTGTAAAACTGAAGGCCGGCATTGCCCACGATGCTGCTTGGCTCAGATTGTTTGATATGGTTAACAGTGCATAAAACTGTAATATTGTAGTTTATATTTATTTGATTGGCGTTTTACACCGCACTCAAGAATATTTTACTTATGCGACGGCAGGCGGTATTATGATGGGGTCTGTGGAAAACCCACGACTATCTGCAAGTTGCTACAAGTCATTTCACGTACAACTGGAAATAGGAAATTGGTGCTGTTGTAAAACACATCCGATGGGCAGGTGCAAATCCTTTTCTTTGCTTACATTAAATTCAATTATATAATGATATGTTTTCATACATGTAATCTGTGGGACATGGAAAATTGCAAATTATTATTATTTACCCTTCACTGGTCTCGAGTTACTGAAAATGATGTCCGCACGTAATACACATCTACATGAAAACAAGACAGAT
Source organism: Liolophura sinensis (assembly GCF_032854445.1). Lineage (NCBI taxonomy): Eukaryota > Metazoa > Mollusca > Polyplacophora > Chitonida > Chitonidae > Liolophura > Liolophura sinensis. The sequence goes on along the minus strand of NW_027017954.1, from coordinate 660,096 downwards.
GGACCAAGCCACGTTGGCAATAAACCTACCAATAGAACGTTGGAGGTTTTTGCAGGTATTGGATACAAAGGAAATCATTCTTATTGGTTCAGATAAGTCTTTAAGCAACAAAAAACTCCCAAACAAAATGATTTATGCAGAACTGGGTCTAAAAATGCAGTGCGTGATGCTAAATGCAATGTGCTGAAGATCACTGAGCAATAATTACTTGATGTGCTCAGTCGTCACATGTTATAGACATTTACATATGAACAATGCCAAGAAATCAAGAATTGCGATCAACAGAACCCTGGTTTGTGCCATACAAAGGACATTAGTATGGAAAGTAAAACTAAATCAGCAACAACCGTGTGATGGTTAATTGTTTCACCTAACCAGTCTCTTGTCAAGCTTTGACAAATACAGCTCTATTCTAATTCTTCATGTAAATGCTTGAAAGTAGCAACTTTCACAAAAGATGTTAAATGAAACTTATTATCCTCTGGTCTAAAAAGGCACTAAACGCTCTGTCCTGACAATATTTAATAAACATTTGTGTAAAAGCAATGCTTAGATACAAAATTATCATCTTAGCCACCAAACTCAACTAAATATAGCTAATTATAAAGAGTGAAACCAGAGCACCGATGACAGTGTGATAGTTGGCAAATGGGCCCATGTAACCGGTGAAATATGGCCTGTTTTCAGAATACTCAGCTATCGTGTAATTCAGTAACAGGGCAATGGTCTCTTTTATTGTACATGCTCATTTCAGTGGTAATTTATTTGAAACCGTCGGCAAACATATATATTTCTGAAAGAATAAAGCAGTGTTCTGCTTCCATTCAAGCTAAAGGTGTTTGCGCAATGAACCGAAGTGGACACCATGTTCACTCACTAACCAAATATGCGCTTTCTGGTCTTTAAAATAGTACTCCTCTCTAAACAAAACTCCTGTTCCCATCCCTAAGGTTTCTCTTCTAAACATGCATGCAAGTCATGTAACTTAATATCATTTCTTATAAATTTTACAGCGATTATAATGCTCCGACTGAGGGTAAATATGAACAGAACGTTCAGTACCTACATCATAGTTACTGATGCAACAATTGCGAGTCCAGCCTAATACGAATGGGTACCAAATAGCCGTAAGCCGTGTAAGTTGCCCATTTAGTTAACATAGTAAGGGACTATCTACAGCTTATTTCAGATATACGTCTCTTCACAGTTCAAGTGGCGCGATTGTATATACAGTATAAACCTTCATATTGCAAGATCTCAAAAAATCAAATCCACCAATCCAATTGCTGTGGGTCCAAGTCCAACTCATGCTGGCTTCCTCTTCGACTGTGCGTGGGAAAGTCTGCCGTCAACCTGCGGATTGTATGGGTGTTTCCTAGGGCTCTGCCCGGTTTCCTCTCAGCATAATGCTGGCCGCCGTCGTTTAAGTGAAATATTCTTTAGTACGGTGTAAAACACCCATCAAACAAATAAATAAATAAATCAAAAAATCAAATAAATAAAAAATCAAATCAATCCAATATGTTTAGTAAGTTCCACACTGACTTAAAATTAGACCCCAGGATCTCATTTAAGACCATGTTAAATGTGTGTCATTTAACTTTGTTACAATATTTAAGGCATTACACAGCTAATGGCGAGAATGATGCGTCTGCCCTTATGTAATACGAGAGGGTTTTTGGATGATTTTGAATACCTTTAGTTCCCTGGTGCGTTAAAAACGAGACAAAATGTCAACCGGTCCTAACAAAAATGGCAGCTAGCAGCGAGACAGACCCAGGACACCCCACCTTGGGATTCACCCTCCAGCAGCACAAATGGAATCCGTTGTTGATAGAGCGGATCATAAGCGATACACATTGTTGACCCTTTAATAGTTTTGCCTACTTTGTAATTCGCCTACCTAAAATCGATTTGGCGAAATGCGAATATGAGGTATCAGTCAAATTAACATAAGGGTTATACATATGACACACATGTGCTATTTAGCAGAACACAATTAGCAGAACACAAATAGCAGAACACCATTATGAAAGGTATGTCTATTATTTACACGTTTATTTACAAGTCACATACAGCATAAAGACACAGAACAAGTTTTTGATAAATTATTCTTATATACGTATACAGTGACGAATTATAAGGCTTTGTTGAAGTATGACTCTGCATCTGCAAACTGGATGGGCGTTTTCAGATCACTGGTCAGAGCTCTGGTCAAGGAGGATCATCAATATTTCGATGCTTTCTCTTTATCAAGGAGGGAAGGGCGCCACTCTCGAGCTGTAGTATCCTTATCTCGTTTAAAGCCTGTTCTTTTCTCAGAGTCAGTGTAGTCTCAAAGACGTTTGGATGGGCCTTCATCACCACCGTTCAGTTTTCTGTGCCATCCCTCCAAATGATATGTTTTGCAAGGTCCATCGTTTCTGTGTTGATTCCTGACAGGGGGGAGAAAGTGGCCTTCAAATCAAGTTTGAGTGACGCAATCGGCCAGGTTTAATGCTGCTTCAGTGACGTTTGCTTCTGCCATAGTATCAATTCAAACATCGTTCAGCCCTCCACAAAAGCATGCAAGGTGTAGATCTGTTGAGTAACGCGCGGTGGTGCGAAGAAGGTCCCATCCCCCAGTTAGGCCAGTTCAAAATTAGGCGAGACGGGAATAAACCTGGACTCCCTATATAGAACCTGTTTTAATTTGCTGTTTAGCGCCTTTTGATTTTAAATGGTAATCAAGAAGATTTGGTAACAATCACATCAAATTTTACAAAAACGTATTCGACAGCACTATAGGCCTATACATACGTGTGCAATTAGGACACAGTTTGAGTTCTTTTGAGTTGCGGTAGCGATTACTGTTGGTTGGGATAACTATTATTGCGGGATGTGATAACGATTATTAATAGTTGGGTAACTATTACTGTAGGTTGTAACTATAACTGTGGGATGGGTTAACCATTGCTGTGACAACGATTACTGTGGATAACTATTACTGTGGGTTGGAATAAATATTACTGTGGGTGAGTGCTTGGGGGCTTAACGTCGTACTCAACAATTTTTCAGTCATATGACGACGAAGGAATCCTTAGGCTGCATGTACGTGTAATGTGCCTCCTTGTTGCAGGACGGATTTCCACCGCTCTTTATTTAGAGCTGCTTCACTGAGACGAGTAAGCTGCCCAGCCCGAGCCATTATACTGATACGGGTTAATCATTCGTTGCACTATCCCCTTTATGCTGAACGCCAAGTGAGGAGTTACAATTTCCTCTTTTAAAGTCTTAGGTGTGACTGGATGAAGGATTGATCCTGGATCTACCCCTTCCGAAGCTGACGCTTTACCAACTGTGCTATCCGGGCCGGTAAATATTACTGTGAGTTGGGTAAGTATTACTGTGGGTTGGGGTAACTATTGCTGTGGGTTGGGTGACTATTACTGTGGGTTGGGGTAGCGACTGTTGGGGGCGGTGATAATAATTACTGCGAGTTGGGGAAATTATTACTGTGGGTTGGGGTAACGATTACCGCCTGATGGGTGACGATTACCGTGGGTTGGGGTAACGATTATGCGGGTTGTAATAACGATTACTGTGAGTTGGGTAAGTATTCCTACGGGTTGTGATAACGATTACTGCTGGTTGGGTAACTATTTACTGTGGGTTGGGGTAACGATTATTGCAGATTGTGATAACGATTATTGGGAGTTGGGGTAACTATTACTATATGTCGTAATAACGATTACTGGTAAATATTACTGTTTGTTGTGTAACTATTACTGTGGGTAGGGTAACTATTACTGTTGGTTGGGTAAGTATTAACGAGGGTTGGGGTAAGGATTATTGCGAGTTGGGGTGACGACTATTGCGGGCTGTGATAACGACTACTACGGGTTGTGTAATTATTACTGTGGGTTGTGATAACGATTATTACGGGTTGTGATAACGATTAATACGGGTTGGGTAACTATTACTGTGGGTTGGGGGTAACGATTATTGCAGATTGTGATAACTACTACTGTGTGTTGGGGTAACTATTATTGTGGGCTGTGTAACTATTACTGTGGGTTGGGTAACTATTAATGTTGGTTGGGTAAGTATTAACGTGGGTTGGGGCAAGGATTATTGCGAGTTGGGGTGACGATTATTGCGGGATGTGATAACGACTATTGTGAGTTAGGTAATTATTACTGTGGGTTGTGATTAACGATTATTACAGGTTGTGATAACGATTATTACGGGTTGGCTAACTGTTACTTTGGGTTGGGGTAACGATTAATGCGAGTTGGAGTAACGATTTGCCGTGGGTTGTGATGGCGATTATTGTGGGTTTGGTAACTATTACTGTGGGTTTGGGGTAACGATTATTGCGGCTTTGATAACGGTTACGTTCAAAATGTTACTGTTTAAAATCTCGACAACTTCACATGGGAAATCAAGAAAATGATGACTGACACTCCTTTGGATGTTACCAGCTCAATTTACCGTTTGTATATCTGCTTTTCTTTACATATTTCAATCAGAACTGCTGTTTTAACGCTGATGTATGGTAAGTGATCAGTGGTTTGTCCGACAATCAGTCTTGAAGTTAGGGTCTTACACCAATAATAACAACAATTTCCACGACACAACCTCTCTTATGCGCAATATACCAACTGCATACCTATCAAGGAGGATCAAGTAAGAATCAGCGCCAACCGCAACATCCGTGATAAATATACAATTTTTCCAGTCGACCAGTTTTACATTTTTTCTGTTTTAGTGCTAACCTGGACGTCTTATAACCTTCATTGTTATTAAGGTTGTTTCTGAAAGTCGACTGAAGTTTCTTAATAAAATAATAACATTCACAGAACCATAGTAAGAAATCGCAATGGACAAAGTGGATTCCGCAGTGATATTAATTGCCATTTATTAGACGTCAGTGGTCTAGAAATTACTCAAACTATTGTGTTGTCATCACATTTAACATACAATCACATTAAAACGGTGCAAAGGGACCAGTCCTCGGGATGTTTAGTCCATCAGCAGAAACCTGGTTTATACAGGAATACAATGTAATAAAAAAAAACGTACAATGTAGACGTACAGCATAGAGAGTAAAACCAGAGCAGCGACTACAAGTCTTTTTGAGAGTTTTGTTGACCGATAAGGCCAACTTGGGACAATTCTGAAGTTAACAGCTTAAGGAACGGGAATTTGTAGTACTAAATAGTAGAGGACGTTCGTTGACCACGTCTAAGCCATATCACGCAAGGTTTAGATGTGATCCGCGCTTAGGTGAGCCCCTCTAAAGCGTTATGACACTGTGTGCGACAAATGGATAGTAGTTCGTTAGCAGACCTTATCTTCAATGGATTATGTTACAATAACCACATGTATAAAGTGGATCTGTGTATTTCTTTCGTACGTAAACCCACTCTGTAAACATACCAGTTAAAGACTGTGTGTGTTTGATAGTGATATGTCACGCTGTGAAAAGACACAATATTTCAGAACAACTGTAGTAGACATTTATACTTCCCCATCAGTGTACATCATAACTAGTTTATATATTGATGTACATTTCTCAAATGAGCTAATAACTCGAACAGACTAGAGGCCCTTCAATCGTCCAGTCAAGCCTAACTCTTTTGATTCCAACAATGGTGGAATTACTTGGTTTTTGCAAAGAACCAGATGATATTACCACAGCTTATAGTGAATGCCCGACCTTTTAACTTGGGCAAGATAAGATTTCATCCGAAGAGAAACAGAGCATAACATGTCAAACCCACACACTGGGTAGGATATTTGAATAACAACAGGTAAATAGATTCACCTGCAGTCTGTCCATAAGTGTTACAATGTGAACTGAATGCTGTAAATAGCATAGCATAGCACATACATCGCTGATGATATAATACTCAACGTAATCAGCCTAGCTTCCCATCCTTCTATGTGAGAGTGGCCATCCTGACATCACTATGAATAGGTTTTTGTTCCCAATATCCCTGAAGTTATCTTACTACAAATTATGGTGTGTTTTCTGATGCCTTCTCAATGCACAGAAGACTAGTCAAGTTGTATCAATGAATGTCATCTGGTGTTTTGACGCATAGATACTAATTCCAGTCTCATCGTTTTATGCCTACCATTAACATTTGCTACATTTAAATATTCGCCATTTGTTTGGAGTAAAACTTTGTATTCTTTGTCCAGTTCAACATAAAACCTGATTAAACTGCCCTCCGTGAAATATCTATTGTCTACCCAATTCGTCGAAATGGCATTTTCTGCAACACCACAAAGCCGTCAGTTATAATAATTTCACGTTATACTTTATGAAATACTTATGTTGTTAACAACTCAAATATGTTGTGGTTTCCCTAGTGTGTCTTCCAATAGCAAACAATTTACAACATGGAGAGAGAAATTGTTCTGCGGGAACGTCAACAACAGTTAAAGTAGCGCTGTGTAAACTTAGCACTCAAATTGAGAAGACTCCCCTTCACACAGTCAATCGGATCTTTGCCTAGATAACGTATATCCCGGACAAGTGGATACGTGGAGATCACACTGATTTATTTCATTTATTTACTTGATCAGTGTTTTACAGTTTGCTGAGAGACCTTCCCACGTATGGTCGGAAAAAAGGGCTGCATTAGTGAGAGGCTCTTGGGTGACTGCACCACGCTGGCCAGCTATTCACCTCGGGCGTAGAGAACCCAAAAGCACACTAAGGCAGTGTCACCTGTCTTGTCGCCAATGTAGTTTACTTCTTTTGTATTGTGTTCTTTTTGGTTATCCTTTTTAAAATAATACCCTCTATTTGCCCTCAATCAACGTTACAAGATAATTCTGCAAAAACTAGTGTGTCAAGGTTGTTCCATTAAACGCCTTCGCTCCAGCTTTCTTAGCAGTGGAGTGCAATTCTCTTGTAAGTAAATACGGACAGAGCGTCAGGGATTTCTGGCGCTCTGTTTCATGATTGTGTCTAGTTCTGCCTGGCCCTAAGGGGGGAAGTACTTAGTTCTGTGATGGTTTGTGTTATGCGTCGTTTTTGGGAACCGGCCTTGCGAGTATTGACCTGGAAGGTCCCTATTGGTTTGACGGCTGGCATACGAATGCCTTTTTCGAATAATAGATTCTACATAACTCCAGTCATGAACGTATATACCTGATGAATAACTACTTTTGGCACAACCTATAGTAAACCAGGAAGTACCCGGGTTAAGATCATAAAAAAAAATTTTATTTTTATGTTTGGTTTCTCTTACCTAAATGTTGATAGAGTGTGAGGTTCCAGAGTTTGGGCAAGAGAAGGGCCAAAGTAACATATGTGGTGGTGGGGGAGCGGAGGGGTAGTGGCGGCCGACTACATCATCGCCAAGGATGACACGTGAATTAACCTGTCAATAATATGTAATACCTAATATAACTAATGACAGCCTAACATCGATGAGAGGATCCCCTAGCACAAAGTATCGCTGTTATTGACGTCCAATAATGTTCAATATTGTTACTGAAGGATAATACTGAACCAAAACAAACTAAGAATGTTTCTATACGGAGACGCAAAGAGAATACGCAACAAGGCTTTCTTTAACATTCTAAATTTAAAGAAAAACTTAGGTTTTATCTCCATGTGTGGGATGGTTTGCCGTCAAAGAAATAACCAAAATATTGTTTTCTCATTCCAAAGATCAGCATCAAATCTCTAATATATCGTCATGCTTTCAGTCAGCAGTCCCATACTGATACACGGCAGCTTGCCATTGATGGAAACCATCCCAGATGACATAGTTATTACGTACTACCACATAATTATACTCGTGTTATCTTTCAGGTATATTCAAGAAAAAATGAAAAACAAAACGCTATCAATCGTGTCAGTTGTCTATGGTATGTCCGACGGCGATATATTTGTAGTTAAAAATGGAGTGAATCGAAACTACTTCCTGATAACGAAGTCATTTTAAGTCAGACTGGCACTGGAATTCTCGAAGTAATTTTTTACTCCAACCTCCTCCTCCCCAACCCCACCAACCCCCCACCCCAGCTCCCCTGCCACCGTAATGCTGGCCGTCTTTGTATATGTGAAATATTCTTCAGTACGGCGTAAAACACCAATCAAACACATTTCTTCGGTGAAATGGCTTAAAAATTGTGCACGTCCCTTTTGCTGATGGGTAAGTTCCGCTGTACTGGTAAAGTATTAATGTTATAAACTAATTGGTAATCATACCGACAGGCTGAAGTAACATTTTCTTTAGTATGGATGCAACGTGTGTGTGATTTGGATGCGCATTAAGTATATCCATCAGTGTATGTTGAGACAGATATACGTACATTCCCTAATTTGCTCCAGTATACTAACGGAAACAATGAAACAAGAATGGGCACATACCGATGAGATATCACTGATGAGGAGATACAGGACTGTACAGGTGGGGTGATTAAGATCATTGCTACCAGAAAAGTTTATAAGTAACACTTACTCAACAACTGACAAGTCTTAAGCTTACACGCATTCAGGGTCTGTGTCGTATGCCTAGTTGTATACGGTTAAGACGAGGTAGGGTAACGCAACAGCTTGACACTGATCTCCCCGGGTCACCAAGTTTTTCTGTACTAGCAGTAGCCTATCTCAAATGCCACAAATATGGCGTGCAAAGAAGACTTGAAATAAATCATTGTATCAGTTGAAAGGTGACGGGTGTTTCTACTTACCTCGCCTTTCACCGTGTCCCTTCTACATGAACACCATTATACTATATAAGAGTTCTACAACCATGACTCGGCTCTGGGCTAGGTAATGGAGTATCCATGAAATACGTTCCCATTTTTATCTGACTTCTGATCACATATCTATGAAATAGATATGATCCTATTACAAAAAAACAATACAGTACAGTATTCACAAACACAATGTACGTTAGTTACTTACCGGTGTTTTACTCTGCGCTTTCTTCTAAAATTTAGAGCTCTTGTATAAGTGAAGTGTTTTTTAGTGATGAATGAAATAAATCTGTGGTTAAGGGTACTATATGCAGCGGAGATAGGGAACGAACTTGAAAAGTGTAATCTCTTCACATCAACACACTGTAACACCCCAAATGGAAAATAATTCTAATGCTCTATATATAAGAACACTGTCGTGTGCCACGGGCACCGTGTGAGTCACAGTGACAGACATAACACACCTTGGCTCATAAACAAGACTTAAAGTACGGTGTTACTAAAGAGCTTGGCGATGATTCACATTGTCTCGAACACACGATAATTCTTTTATTAGCTCTCATATTTATGTTTATACATAAATTTTGGTATTTTAACGCTGATCGATCTAAGCCGTCGGTTAGAGGTCGGGCAGTCTTGAAGTTAAGGGCCTTGTAGCAACAATTTACACCAAGATCCAATTTGTTATGCAAAATCTACCAATTCTATACGGCTTTCAGGATCAAGGAGATTAAGAAGTATCAAGCTCAACACCGCAACGTCAGCGATAAATATATTTTTCCCAGTCGACCAGTCTTACATGTCTTTCTGTTTTAGTGCTATTCTGAATGTCTTTTAAAATTCATTGTTACTAGGTTAAGAAACTCAACAACGACGCATAATTCAAGTTTCTTAATCTGAAAATACATTCTTAGAACCGTAATAAGAAATCGGCCATGAGGGAAAGCGGATTTTGCAAATAAATTCAGAGCATCAGTAAGCGAAGCTCTTGTTAATAAAGAAGAAGAAATCTGTTCTCCGTACATAAACCCAAATTGTAGACATACCAGTTAAAGATTGTGTATGATTGACAGTGAAGTAGTATATTGCTTCATATTTAGATCACAGTGTGATATACCATCGGCCAAAACTCCAGAATTGTATCTTACTGCCATAGTGATGGTTGATATATCACGCGGGGGAAAAGTCACAATATTACAGAAGGTTTTGAATGCTTTAGTATACTTATACTTCGTCTTCTGTACATTATAACTAGTTTTATATATCGGTGTACATTTGTAAATGAGGGAAATAATGAGGTTAGAGATTTTTCAATCATCCAGTCAATCGCCTAACTCTTTTCATTCCTACATTGGGGGAACTACATAGTCTTTACAAAGAACTAGATAATATTACCACAGCTCATACGGAATGCCTGATCTTTATCTAGGCCAAAATAAGGTTACCTCCGAAGAGAAATAGGGCGTAACCTGTACACTCCTGTCAAACCCACACCACTGGGTAGGACATTTGGAAGGCGAGAAGTAAAAAGCTTCACCTGCAGCCTGTCCATAAAATGCCACACTGTGAACTTAATGTTGTAAATATCCACTCTGCATAGCACTGGGTTATACGTCGCGGATGACATAATGTTCAATGTAATCAGCCTAGTTTACCTCCTTTTATGAGAGTGAGCATCCTCACACCACTATACATGGGTTTTCGTTCCCAATATCCCCGAAGTTATATTACTACAAAATATGTTGTTTTCTGATGCCTTCTCAATGCACAGAAGACTAGTCAAGTTGATTAATGAATGTCATCTGGTGTTAGATACTAAACCCATAGTCATCGTATTATGCCTACCATCAACATTTGCTGCATTTAAGTATTCGCCATTTGTTTTGAGTAAATCTTTGTATTCTTTGTCCAGTTCAATACAAAAACCTGATTAAACTGTCCCTAGGTTCACGGCTGGTATGTGGATGTCTCATTCGAATCACAGATTCTAAACAATTCCAGTCAAAACATATATACCTTATAAATAATTACTTGGCACATGGTAAAGACAATCTATTGGGTTTTAAACCAGGAATTCCCCGCGTTAAGATCATATAAAAACATTATTTTTATGTTTCGTTTCTCTTACCTAAATGTTGATAGGGTATGAGGTTCCATAGTTAGGGCAAGAGAAGGGCTAAAGTAACATATGTGGTGGTGGGGAGCGGAGGGGTAGTGGCGGCCGGCTACATCATCGCCAAGTATGACACGTGTATTAACCTGTCGATAATATCTAATATCTAATGTAAGTAATAATTTCTACCTGAACTATAATAATGAACTAAAACTAACTGAAAATGTTTCTATACAAAAACGCAAAGAGATTACGAAACATGGCTTTTTTAAACATTCTAATATTTAAAGAAAATCTTAGGGTTCATCTCCGAGTGCGAGATGGTTTGCGTAAGCGAAGTCACCAAATATTGTTTTCTCATTCCAAAAATCAGCATCTGAACTCGGAGTATATCTCACACTATGTTATAGGTATTTCGTAGTCCAGCTCATATATTTTCTTGCTTCCAATCAGCACTCGCAAACACATACATGGCAGCTTACCATTGATGGAACCATCCCGGATCCCGACATAGCTATCACGTACTACTACATAATCATACTCGTGTTATCTTTCTACCTATATTCAAGAAAAATGGAAAAAGAAGCGCTATCTACTTATCCGTTTTTTCATTGAAATATTCTTGACGACGGCGTAAAACACCAATTAAATAAATAAATCAAATTCTTTTGTGGAATGGCTTAACAACTGCGCATGTCCCTTTCACTGAAATGTTGGTGTTGTAAACCAATTTGTAACCATACAACAGGCTGAAGTAACGTTTTCTTCAGTATGGAGACAACGTGTGTGTGATTTGATGCGCATTAAGTATATCCATCAGATAGACATATGTACATTCCATTATTTGCTGTAGCATACTAACAGAAACAACGAGACAAGAGAATGGGTACATACCGGATGAGATATCACTGATGAGCACATACACGATGGTACATGTGGTCAAGAACATTATTGGTACCAGGGAGTTTCACAGTAACACCTACTAAGCATCCGACAAGTCTTAGGCGTCCAGGTATTTAAGGTCAGTGTGAAGTCGTGTACCTAGTTATATAGGGTACAGACGAGGTGAACTAACGCGACAGACTGACACTGGTCTCCACGGGTCACCAGTTTTTTCTGTACTAGCAGTAGTCTATCCTTACAGACGGAACGATGATAAGAAGTACCAAAAATATGGCGTGCAAAGAATGACTTGAAAGAAATCATTGTGTCAGCAGAAGGGTGATGGGTGTGTTTCTACTTACCTCGCCATTCATTGTGTCATTCTACATGAACACCATTATACTATAGACTTACAGCATATTCCAACGAGGAAGAAGACGGCGTGAATATAGTTTCCAGTGATTTCCAACATATGAGAGCACTGAAACCGTCACTGCTACATTCATAGTACGGTTTTTGAGCGTGCTAATAGTCAAAGTATACATGAAATGCGTTCCCATTTCTATCTGACTTCTAATCACTAATGGTGTATTGTAAGAACACATACAGTACAGCATTTACAAACACAATGGTGTTTTACACTGCGCTTTCTTTTACCTTTATATTTTACCGCTGTTGAATGAGTGAACTGTTATTTTGAGTGATGAATGAAATAAATCTGCGATTGCGGATTCTATACGTAGCGGGGATAGCGAATGAACATGAAAAATGTGAACTCGTCAAATTAACACGCAGTAACGCTCAAATGGAAAATAATTTCTAATGATCGATATAAGAAGGAAGTAAAAATGTTAACACGTGCACTGTAGCCATGTTTCAATTCAACAACGAACGAATTATTTATACTTTATGTGCACTGGTCGGATATCTCATAATTTTGGAGACTTAAAATGTGTTTGTATAATTTCTCGCTTGGGTAGCTATGCGTAGAACCAATACTGCGAAGGAAATGAGCGGCATTTCACATGTACTGCTCTATGTAGAGATACTATATTCAAGTGTAGCGCTAGAAAAACGCAGAAGTTGAATTAAAAAGGAAGTAGCAACAGAAAAACACACGGTCATCCGCAGATTGTTGGCAATGGATAGAGAGAGGTTAAGGCAATTGCGATTTAATCACCAGGACACACAAAGCTGGAGTTCACAAATTGACTTGGACATTGGGTTTGTACATTCCGCCCCCCGTCGTTCACAATGAGGCTTTCGTGACAATAAGTGATACGGTAGACGACTGTTGTACGGCTGGTTGTAAAGCCTGAAGTTCTTTGAGGACCGCTTGCCTTCCATCAATATGGTGTGCATATCTGTACGTTGCACATAGAAAATTTCTTCAGAAACTTACTACAGGTTAACGGTTTTCCGCATGCACATCGAATTTCTCTACCAGCAAAAGTAAACGCCATCGTATAAGTGAAAACCTCTGGAATATGGCGTTAAGCAATAAACAAATCAATGAATGTATAATTGTGCGACCCACATCCGCTCATCCGCTCATAATTCATCGGAATTATCCAACTGTCATTGACGCCAATCAAGGCGAAACGCCAGATGAGCGCCTGGGACCTGAAACTTCGAGAATTGGGACCTCGTCGACTGATGTAGACCTCTGAGGTATTTGGGGTGCCATGAAAACAACTATTTTCCAGGCAACAGAAGATGAAAAAAAAATGACATCAGCCGATGAGAGTTACGGGGCCTGCGTTGCCGAGTAATTATTGTTTCCGCAGGATAATTACTCGGGAACCTTTGCGGTTGCTGTGAGTTAGAAAATATTGTTTTATTCCCCAAATTAAATTACGCGGACTCATACATCTTGCACAGCGGGTTTTTCCTCTATACCCCCAATAAACATAAAAAGCATTGTAGTCTATATTTAATACCTTTTGTATTATACATGCATGCTAGTCCCGCGTGCAGTGTCAAGTTTCCTTTTAACTATATGTATGGCGCACGGCGAAAACACCATTAAAATAAATATATAAATAAACTGTATTTTGTCACTATCAGGAGTTGGTGACTGCCACTGACTGGCGACTGCCACTTTATGATAATTGGCAAATAGTAACATGAAACGGGTGAAATACGCTTGGGTGTTATTCTAACTGTTTATGTAAATGCCCCCTCACCCGCTCAGCACCATGGCTTTACTCTAATAGGCAATTAGGTATTCAATTAGGAATTAGGTAAACATTTTACCTGATAACAAAAACATGGCCTTGGGGACACTTAGTCCACCAGCAGAATAATGGTTTATGCAGGAATAATAACACATGATACAAAAGTAAATAAAAAAGTATTAAAATTAATATTTGAAGAAAACTTGAAGGTGCTAAAAAGCATTTGTCAGCAAAAGCATTCAACTTTGTTTTAAAGTAACAAATATGTATAAAATGTATTCTATAGTCCTTAAATTTTCGTAGATGCTTACTTTAAAAATAATTTAGTCATATGACGACGAGGAGTCATGAGGTGTGTGTACATATATTGTATAAATATGTATTTTAGTTAAATAATATGGTTGTCTTATGCTGTAAATGTTTTACATTAACATTAGATCTACTCATGGTAGTATAGACTCGTTAGAATTTTGCAATATTTTGCGGAAATATTGTTTGTTTAGCTGGAAAATTACCATTCCAAGACCGATTTGACGGCCAGGGTCTATATCACGGAACAGTTAACTGATGGAAATGCACTGTAGTAACCTCATGCATTTAGATCTATCTACAGTGTTAAACAAAAGCATATCTTACATGCAGTGTAGTTACAAATGCAAATGAAATATATCAACATCTAAGTATTCTATGCACTGGATCATACAATATTGGAAATGTAACAGATAGTCTCCGACACCATCTCTTAATTCTGTTACGAAGGCTTGGTAAGTGGGACTTAAGCGACTTGAACAGATGACGAATACAAAGGGTTTAAATCCATGCTTCGATACTTACTACTCCAAGTTACCTTAAACCACTTACAAAAAGTGCAACTTTATTAATTCTTCAAAACACTGGAGGTCATGAAACTGACAACGCTGCACAAGCTTGCAGATATCAATTCATTCATACTATGTAACTCTCACATACTAGTAGCATCACGTTCCATTTGGAATAAGGTAAAAGTTAAGATAAAGTTCTTCGATTATTTTAACTGGACAAGGTGATTTAGTCTCGAAACTAGAAGGTATTTAAACTGCATAGCAACCATCTATGTGGCAACATGGCTTCTCCGCCCCCTCGCTCTGAACAACGATCATGTTCGTTTTAGTAACATATTTGCTGCATATATATAATTTTGCTTGCAAGATTAGAATTTAAATTTGATACGGTTATTATAATTATGAAGTCAACTTTTAGAACTTTTTTGGTACAGGAAACCCATTATGTTTTTTCTGTATAATTAAAGTGAACATAAAGGTTTGCCACTATACCATTATAGAATAATGATATAGGACACAATTATCATACGTAAAATCACACGGGCAGGATACTGCAATGAGTTGTCAGGGTGAGCTGGCAAGGAAACCGCCCCGGGAGAGAAAAAATATTGTGTTTTGCATTATTTTTTCCTTAACTAAGTCAGATTTATTATGAAAACATTTTCCCAGACTAATTATGAAATGGTCTGTTATCAGTCAGCAAGTCTTGCCATGTTCGCTAAATTCCCTGAGGTCGGTCCAGCCAACTCGGCCAACTGCAGGACGAGGACGAGAGGACTGCTAAAACGCAACGCTTGTGTCCACTAAGAAACATTGGCCCTTTGAATCTGTCCAAATGGAAAAGAAAGTGTTTTTTTAAGGCGCGAATTATTTAATTCAGACTATATATATGTTCAAAACTTGTCATTTTTAACCGTGCACTGTTTTCCGGGGCCTCAGGGTCTCGAGGTCATTACAAGAAAATCGAGTTTATCGTACTAATTCACATAAACGTTCTCATACGGATTGCTGTCCACTAGAGTTGAAATTCAACTGGTTCAACTGTTCACTGTTTTCCGGGGCCTCGGGGTCTCGCGGTCATTACAAGAAAATCGGAGTTTGTCGTACTCATTCTCATAAACGTTCTCATACGGATTGCTGTCCACTAGAGTTGAAATCCGCGCTTCTCTCCCTTGAATAGAACTTTCCTGATTCTGGACGTGGCCTCAGACCCCCATTAATTTTCCATAAGCTACAATGTTAACGTCTAGCGCTGTATCTCAGTCCCAAACATGCCGTGGCCAATAAGCTTTGGTGCATACCTGGCCCAGCCTCACACCTTGTGACCTCTCGCCCCAGAATTTCAAACTTTCTTCAATAAAGGTCATACCTCCTCAGAGTTTAGACAGTTTCCAGCAATTAAATACCAAGCATGCACCTGTACACCAAAAATGGCCGCCTGGGAGCAAAAAAAATGACTGTATACCCTAATAAATACACAGAATTACATTTCCCTACAGAAGAACGGAAGTTGTAATGGGGGTCTGTGTCCACGTGGACCGGATCTGAACGCTCAAAGGTCCCCCCTGACGTATTGCAATGACATCCTCTTCTGTAGAAATAACACAGTCTGTGGTCACGTAAATACTTTCAGTAAAGATATGCTAGCTTATCACCAAATATAGACCAGACAAACAAAAAATTATTACAGCAGCATGTTACAAAATGCTTATCTCTAATATGGATTTCCTCGGTTAAGACGTCACATTTTCAGAGTACATGTAAATGTGTTAGGATTTAAACTGCACATTATTCTGTATCGACGGCGGTTACCACGTACAGCGTAGCATGTATCATGGAGAGGGAACGATGAGTAGAACTTTATGTGTATCGCACCCTTTAGTGTATAAACAAAATATTATAAAAATATAATAAATACATAAAATATTACAAAATAAAATAATCTAAACCGTGGAATAAACATTCATGCTCCTTTTTTAGGTTCGCATCACTTACGTGTACATCAGTACAATAACGACGATTACTATAGCGACCACCACGACCACAGCCACACAGCCTATAACCACTCCTGTGTAGTTATAATTGACGGCTATAAACCATAAAATACACATTTAAACAAAGCTGAAATTGCAGATATTATTGTGTTACATCTTATTCACTTTTTGGTGGGCAATGTATTATTTTGACGAACAATTCAGCAGCACAGAAATGTCCACAGAAATTTTCTGAACAAAATCGTTGCACTATGGCGCCGAGGGACAAAGCTTGACAACTTGACAGGCATATGCTATGAAAGGGAGTGGGATGGCGGTATTCTCTAGTGCGGTGCAACTTTAGCTGAAGATTTTAGATATTTGAGCTGCGTGCTGAGTCACATAAACAAGAAAAAATGGTAGTGGATCGTTCTGGATAATGGATGCAATGAATGGATATCCTGTCTTCCTCATGGAGACAATTGTCTGTTGGAGATTTTAAAACCGAAATTGCGAATATATATAAAAAATAAGGCCAAGACAAAAACTCCTGGATGTGAATTCAAAATGTGAGTTCTTAGAGCTCATGTGTGCTATGATTGTACATATATCTAGTGCTGCAGGGTATGTTCTTGAGAAACTCTTTGTGATTATTGTAAAACCAAGCTCTTTCATGTCATGAGTAGAGAGTTTAGTGCATGTCCTATACATATAACCCTATATAATAAATCCGCGAATTTCGATACTAAACAACTTCTTGAGCACGGTGTTAAGCAGCAACTATGAATGAACTAATACCTTACACAATGTGTGCAGGGTCCTAGTACCTGGTGAGCCCTGTGGGGATTGGCTGTTGACATAATCACAGGGCAGCAGTGTGTACCGCGTGTAATCCCAACTAAAACTACAGCTCTGCGTTTTTTCTGGGGATGGGCTAATCCCCCGACGGGAGGAGCTGGTTATATCTGGCTCCCAGCCATTTGTGCTATGAATTTTGGAGATTTGATTGATATTTTCTCATTTTCAAACCTTCAGGGAACTATTTAAATGTATTCAAAGGCCTTCACAATTTGGAGAGGAAAATGTATTATTATTGTACTATTGTAACACACCGTGGCAAATGTTTTAGATTTTCTAGCAATTACCTCAATAACTCCTCAAATGTGAAACATTTAAAACAGTAAACATGGACTTAATGAGAGCAACTTTATGTCAAAATGGGACTAAAAACGTTCTGAATGTATTTCATTTTTTATTACTTTCTTTAAACAAGCATTGGATTTCCTTTCTGTCATACTGAATTCTATGCACTTACCTGTCCAACGCTTGTTGCGCATGAAGCCAGCATCGCATCTTGGGTTTCCGTCAGTTAGTTCCGTCATTCCCCAGTGACTTTATCACGTTTTCGGCCCAACAATAGCCTCAGCTCTTTTGACAATGTTCTTCCCATCGACCATCTAAAACATTCTGCGAAAGTCATAGAATGACGTGCAGCTGTTTTACCCAGACGGAAAAGTGTGAAATATTACGCTTACTTGCCTTCGGTAAGGCGTCTCCTAGCTCTCACTCACTCACTCACTCACTCACTCACTCAACGCAATCACTCTAAGTCTATAAAATTTTGTGATATATACAACACTCTTGTTGGCAAATATGGACACAGCGTTCAGGGTCTCTGGGAATATCAGCCCTAGTTGTATCGAAGTCCGCTTATGGCCCGAGGCCAGGGGTGTATAAGTACCGAACAGGGGACTGTATAAAGCTTAAGGATTGTAACATGAACAAGATGATATTATGAACAGTTTGCAATCTAAGCGTAACTTAATGACCCAGGAACCTTTCATCAATGTGGTCGCTGCTATTTCAAGTCCAGCTCATGTTAGCTCCCTCTACGAACGTACGTGGGAAGGTCTGCCAGCAACCTGCGGATGGCCGTGGTTTTTGACGGGCTCCGAGCGGTTTCCTCCCACCATAATGATATTCGCCGTAGTATCAATAAATATTCTTGAGTGAGGCGTAGTATGGGTAGAAGGGCTGACTGCATGGCCTAAACCACAGCTCTCTGCCATGTAAGCACCTGACTCACCTTGCGACTTACAGCCGCCTGCCAAACCAGCCAAAGCTTGGGTGGTGACTTCATCTCGTTAGTGATTGCTGAGATACTGAGCAGATTAAAAGGCCCAGTCAATGGGCAATGTATAAAAATATACTAAATATCTAAGCCGTATGAGTCAGTTTCCGTCTTCGTAAGCCATCAGATCCTATTTTTATAAAAACCACCGGCCGCGAACCAGCGACAGAATAAAGGAATTTCCCGCGATTTTAACCCAAATTGACAGGTCGTCACTTGCCGTCGGTCGTCAAGTTAGGCCGTACCTTTTACATGTTCCCCTGTTACAGATTGATGCTGTTTTTTTAATCGCACATTTTAGAGAATGGTGTTACGGTACATCTAATATAACGTGTCTTTCACATGGCGATCCAGCACTATAAATATATCGGCACTGAAGGCGGCCAGTTACAAGGAGACACCGTCGTGATATGAACGACATGGTGTTGAGCGAACAAATAGGATAAATCCTAAGAAACAACGGGATCCACTCATGTTTGTGTTCAAGCCAGCCACAAATTGAAGTTTATCTTTGTTTAACAATTGTGATTCACAGCGTTTTTTGTTGTTTCGATATCAAAGATTTCACATTCAATAAAAAGAAATGTAGTTATTATATTGTAACCTCCACAACACTCAAATAACGATAATTGATTTTGTGTCACTAGAATCAACACATTACTAAACAATGACGAATAATATCTTTAATGCCAACACTGAGTAGCCATAGGCGACTAAAAGATGGAATATCAGACACCACACGTACAGTTACATGTACAGACTGATAAATATTTAAAAATAGGAATCAAATTTGGATCAATCAAAACGGCTAACAAAGTTAAGGAAAAAAATTGTAAATAGGAGAGGAAATGTGCATATACCGCCGGCAGGCCAGTTTTTATTGTGTCAATAAACAGCCCAATTTCAGCAGTATTTGTTAGATTTGTTCTTAAAATGTAAATATCAAAAATATATCACAACGTAGATTTTGAGATTAGCAACTGTCTCTTACATGAAAAAATAAACCTTTATAATAGCTAAAAACAAATATACTGTTTCGTTAAAGGAAAAGACCCATAAATATCGAAGTGGGCATAGCTAAATAGTCCATTTAAATCTATGCATCAGTAAACTTTCATTTAATTTTTCTTAGATTTTTGTGAAGAGAGTCAAAGGCGTTCAAGCGTTTGAATTCAAAGATGGGCTTTATGGACAATACTATCAGAGTTTAGGAACTCTGACGTCACAGGAAGTTCTTCCAACTCTAATCACGACACTGAGTGTTGTAACAACTTTTTACCAGTGAGTAACAGGTTGCTAAAATTATGTTCTCAAAAATTCCTTCTTTCTAGTGTGCATCAGGAAAAAAGGTGATGTGACGTCAGAGTTCCTAGATACCGTCAGTATGGCTCATAGAAAGCCAACCATAAAATTTTAATGTTTGAATATCTTTTAACACTTTTCAAAAATCTAAAAAAAAAATAAATGAAAGCAGTTTTACGCCAAATTTTCAGTTGTCTATATGATGAAACTTGCTTCATATTTTAGCTTTCTTTAAACAACTGTTAAATAACTAAAATATATACTAAATGAAACACAGATATCAGTAACAACCCACTCAGTTTAAGGCTAGAAAGTACATTTATATTAAGAGCAGCGTAACTACAAGTAACTTGTTCTATACACATGGCTTTATAGCAATACAAAACATTACCAACATGTCGTAAAAATATTACATCACATTATAAACAAACTGGCATAAAAATTAGGTTCAGCAAGACTTCAGAAACGAAAATTTTACACCTATAACAACACATTCATTAAGACCTGCAGAAAGGCATCTTTACAGCAAAAACAAATATGGTCAACATGACCTAAATCCTGCACAGCAATAACAAGGCAATAACCATGACCTAAATCCTGCACCTTGACAGCAATAACAAAACACTATCAATATGACCTAAATCCCACACCTGTACAGTAATAACAAAGCAATAACCATGACCTAAATCCCACACCTGTACAGCAATAACAAAACAATAGCCATGCCCAAAATCCTGCACCTTGACAGCAATAACAAAATACTATCAATATGACCTAAATCCCGCACCTGTACAACAATAACAAATCAATAAGCATGGTCACAAACCGTATTTGTATCCATACAGCAATAAAGATGACCACAAAACTGTGCCTTGTATTCCAATAACAATAGAACAGCATAGCCCAAAGCGTGTCTGGGGCCTCCGTCGCTGAGTTGGTTAGCGCGCTAGCGCAGCGTAATGACCCAGTGGCCTCACACCAATGCGGTCGCTGTGAGTTCAAGTCCAGCTCATGCTGTCTTCTTCTCCGACCGTACGTGGGAATGTCTGACAGCAACGCGCGGATGGTCGTGGGTTTCCCCGGGCTCTCCCCAGTTTCTTCCCACCATAATGAGGCTTAAGTGAAATATTCTTGAGTACGCCGTAAAACACCAATCAAATAAATAAATAGATAAAACCATGTCTTTACTCTAATACCAACGGATCCAGCACAACCTATAACCATGCCTTTACCGCAATAACAACAGACACAACATGCTCTATACAGTGTGACATTACAACAATAAAAAAATCGCCAGGACTAAAAACACCTCACCTTTATATCAATAACATCTCATCCAGCATGACTAACCCCAGTGGCTTTACATTTCGCAAAACCTTTCCTTGTTATAAAAAGTTGACCACTCCAGCTGTAATAATATAAAATTGTCACACAACACACTGTGTCTAAGAAATGTCAAAGGAGTCTTTCAAACCAATGCGCCATTTTTTAAAAACAGCTCTAAACATTGTACGAGGAAGATTGCATACTTCTAACAGGTAAATAAGTGTTTACTAAGCTGTATATTTCAAATGGATTGACTAGGTTTGTTCTCGTAAATATACATTTATGTATTTGCTTGGTGTTTTACGAGGTACTCAATATTTCACTTACACGACATTAGACAGTTTTATGTAGGGAGGAAACCGGGCAGAGCCCCGCAGGAAACCCATGGCCATTCGCAGGTTGTTGTCTGACCTTCCCACGTTAAGTTCTTGCAAATAAATTTAAGTATCAAAAATGTATTTCAATGTGAATAAAGCAATTACGATGCACATCTTTGGAGAAGTAAACGTTTATAATAGGTATGTGAGAATATGGCTGTGGCATAAAAGCACAAGTCTACCAATAGCAACAAACTGAACTTAAAGGTGGAGAAAACAAACAATACATCAACTTCAGATGAAAGAATGGAAAAAGTTAGTTGAAAATGTGGAAAAATTTTTCTTTAAAAGAGAATACCAAAAGGTCGTCCCACATACCCAGCATACAAAAAAATTTTGTAATACTCTTTTCTCCTGCAAAAGAAAAATGAGAAATAAATATTAAATATTAAAAAAAATTATTAAGGACCATATTTGCAGATAACTTTTAACGCTCTTCCATCTAATTTTGACACCATTGTTATGTTTTTCTTCTCTTTTAAACCTAAACAATACATTTACGGTAATGACGGCATAACTGATTTGTTATAGAATCAGAGTTTCAAATCAATAAAACAGTCAAAATCGTACATTAATGACAAAAACAAAAATAACCAAAACCCGAAAATTTCATAGCAATATAAGCATAAATAATGGCCTATAAAGCGTAAATTTACACCAATAATATAGCTATTATCATGACTTTATCATCAGCACAATCATCACGACCTACAAACGTAAATTTACACCAATCACCGCACTATTATCATGATCTGAAAACAAAAACTTACACCAATCAAAACACTATGATCACGACCTAAAAAGCGTATTACTAAATCAGTAAAACAATCATTATGATCTAAAAAGCTTAAATATACACCAAACATAGCACTATCATCATGACCTAGAAATCACATTATTAAATCAAAACCTTAATCATCTAAATGACCGTTACAAGAACAAAGCATATTTACAGCAATAAGCACACAATAGTCATGATTTGAACGCATTTTCACAACAGTTACAACCCTGTTCGTCCTAAACCCCTACAAAGTGAGCAGCAAACCCAACACAACACAGTTTTAATCAACACCAACAGAATCAACAGTGACAAACCATTGACATAAAAGTTCATCAGTTATGGCATAAAGTTACACAAATATACAGCACTGAGGCCACAGCATGTTTGGCGAATGGAAATAAGAAACAGTTTTGATTAATCCAGTCATAGCGTAGAAACTATTAGTGGAATCTTTACTGAACTTATTTTACATTGCCTCCGAAACTGTTGTCATTGGTCTGAAATTAGCGTAGGTTTGGAAGTTGTCCAGATATCCCATGACGACCTGGTGGATGAAGTTAAGCTGACCCTAAAAAAGGGTAAAGGATGAAAAAGACATATGATAAATGGTAAGCAATCTGACCATAAATGGGGTAGATGAGGGGAAAAAAAAGACAGATGGCAAATGGTACGCAAGATGTCCCTAAAATAGGGTAAAGTCTAATGAAAACAGATGGTAAATGACAAGCATAAGGTTTGAAGCACATGAGTTTCTGATTTTTTGACACTCAAATTCTAAATGCATCTACACCATATGCAGCATGAAGACATTAATCAGTCGACGCATTATCCTTTTCTTTCTCCAGAAGTCACTGAGCATTGAAATAGACTCATACGCGTAAGGGCATAATTATATTTGTGTTATTTTTATTTGATAATTAGAAGTATTGTTGTCCATTTAGAGGTCCACGTTTAGCAATGGCACCAGCATTAGTACATCATTAAAAGGAAGACTATCACTCATATGCATTATACGAAAATGACACTGATATAGTTATCTGTTTAATAATGTTATAAGTAATCATACCACATCTGTTATAATCTCCGGTCTGTTGTTCCTCATCTGCTTTATAGTCTGTAGGATATTGACGTTCTGGTCAACCTTCAGTCTTTCTAGCACAGTCCAAACCACGCAGAACAACCCACTCTTTGTCACGCCATCCCTGGGTACAATCGGGGCATATATTATTTTAATCATACACGTAAGCCTGTATTTCTTCATCATCAATCTTAAAAGTAAGTAATGCGCACTCACCACATGATTGTATAATTTATATTATACATATGACATTAATTTACGGCTAATTCCTCATCTTTTCGTTAGGTTTGTTGGCTTACATACAAGTAGGGTGGCCTTTCACCGCTGAGTTTATCAGTTTTGTCTAATTTGTTTCTGTATCTGCGCTGATTCGCTTTTAGAAATATGCTACACTCTTTGTTCTTAACGATCATTTTGTAATAGTAAAATCTTTGAATCATTGTAAATCACTTAAAATATTAAAAATCTCGTATGCCACAAACAGGCCACCCTTTAAGGACAAAGTTTACATTCCCAATCAAACCAATATCAAAAGTGAGATAAACATAATTTAAGACCTTATGATTACATAGGTAACCAGGACAGCCGTATGCAGACGGCCCATGTCTCAGAGCATAAACTACTTCTGTCTACATACGGTTATGTTGTTTACATAAGCTTATTTCCCAAAATCTGATTTTGGCTTTGTTACATTTTATATGGAGGCCTCGTTTTCAACAAATACTAAGCATTATTTACATTTTAATACTATATGAGCAAAAATCCTGAGGTGTCTTTGCCTTATAAAATACAAAAACCCGCTATATTTCTCTGGAGTGAGAATGCATAATTTTGCATGTTATAGAAGAGAATGTACAATGGCAGCGGGCAGCTGTCTACCATAGAAGAGCTCTATTGACACACATCATATACGAGTAATGCTTAGCTAACCTGCAATGAACCAGTACAGGTCCGTCGCCAGCCTTATCTCGCCACATGTCAACACTCTGCAGTACAGTCAAAAGCGTTGGTACAGTCTCCAGTGTTAGTTCACTCGTGAAAAATGGGCAGCGGAATTGTTTGATGGGCTGAGGTGCTTTCTGGAAATATTCATCAAATTCGATCATAAATAAAATTTACAGTATTCATCAGGATAATGTAGAACGTTCAGGAAGACTCTGCATTTAAGGTATGTAAAATACACACTTTCCCTCTTGTGATGTACAACGCAGGTTTTTATGCTGTGAGTGCAGGGAGGAGTCAGTAATGGCCTCCTCCCACTATCCTGTGCTCACTGCTTCAGTCATGCCAGTCACCTGTAATTTGTTGTGCATACCACTTATATAGGTACAAGTCATTTTACTTTTTGCCCTTTTGAATAGTGTTTTCATGTCTGTGTGAATAGTTTGTCATTTGAATAACTTGCCGTGTGAAATGTATTATATTACCTAACTTGTTTGTTTTCCAACAAACATAGCTTAGATTTATTACCATTTATATTACTTCCTTTCCCTCCGAGAGTCTCACGGAAGATCAGCCTGGGCTGAGCCTCTCTCCGTGTATTATGCATTATTTTTATTATAAACATAATAACATAAATTATAATGAATTATAGACTCAGTTTTTCCTGTACTAACATGACACCACTGATCGGACTTATATCTGTACCATTCTTTATCGTGGGTATCCCCTGGGCTTTGTCCGTTTTCCTACCACCATAATGCTGGCCGGCGTCATATAAGTGAAATATTCTTGAGTACGGCGTAAAACACCAATCAAATAAATAAACAAATGAAGAATGACATTTCGGGAAAATTCCTGTCGGTGAATGAGATTGAATGCACACCTGGCGTGATCTAGCGCTAGGTTATTGTGTTTTGAATGGCCTCTTTGCCAGTGAAATTCCTTTCGTCTTTCCATGATCGTTGGAAACTGCTGACTGCTTTTCTTTGCGTGATTGCGTCCTAGTTTGGTATATTATATATACTTCCTTAGTTCTTTGGTGGTTTGTGTTTGTGTCCTTTTGGGAATGGGCCATGCGATTATTGACCCTGATCGTCCATTTCGTCCAATGTCCAACAGCTGCTACACTATAGGCTGATAGTCGTAGTTTCGCTACATATTGGACACGAAGAGATATGCTTTAGATTTTACGCGTATTTTTAAAAACCTAGGACAAAAAAGCGCTCGACAAAGAAAAGAATCGATTGTGAATTGAACCACAGCGTTGCTGTGCCAAAACATTAGAATTCTTTTTTGTATAGGGTTATAACATCCCACTGGTTTAAAGGTTGTGGTGATTGGTCATGTTTTATATGTGTTGTTATGAACTAATTTTCTTGGTTACATTATGAGACATTCTTATGAAGGGTTCACTTTTTATTCTGATGTGATCAGTCCATAATGTCTAGCCCAAATTTGCCCTGTGACCGAAAGTAAAAATCGTCAAAATTTTTTGCATAGGGATGATCAATTTCTATTCTCTATTTTCAGCTGCAACGCGCATTTGCGTTGGTGAAGTGTGTTCAAGCTGTTGTTGGAGTTAATATTCTTCCTGTTCTTGGGCGAGTTATGTTTATGCGTCGCTGCTTGTGACAAGACATGGGGCATTCTTCTTTCTTTAAATAAAGGTGTTATTACAGTTAGATGTGCACCGCCAGCGCTTTTGTTTTGTTTGATTTATTTATTTGATTGGTGTTTTCCGCCGTACTCAAGATTATTTTACAATATGATGGTGGGAGGAAACCCACGAACAACCGCTGAATGTTGGCAGACCTTCCCAGGTACCTCCAGATATGAAGCCAGGATGTTCTGGACTTGAACTCACAGCGACTGAATTGGAGAGAGGCTTCTGGATCAATGCGCCGTGCTGGTGCAATAACTACCACGGCCACAAAGGCCCCGTTTTGTTTCTTGTTTTTTTGCGTTTTAAAAATGTCGCACGCGTATAAACTGATTTTTTCAATCTTTTGCACAGTACAGTACAGTACGTACGTGGAGATCGTACACTTAGTTCAACGGAGACGTTCAGTTCGGGCTTGAACACTAGCGCTAAAAGCGCAACCGAGATATATATTGACTATCAACAACCGATAAACTGGCATGGTAGAAGATCTGGATCTTTGGGTCTTTCCATTACTATTCAAAAACCGATGTATGCTTCTCTTTTCATGAACCCGTCCAAATGTCGGACTTAGTACATGGACAAAGACCTTTGTGGATTGTGTTGAGGGTTCTTTTGGAATTGGTTTTAAGGTTGTTGACCCGGAACCACCATTTTATTTGAAAGGGGGGGGTGGGGGGGGGTGATGTTGGAATATCAGTTCGATGTCCAGATCCAGAATATGAACTTTCAGTCATGAAAAATAGCAACTAATATATCACTAAGATAACAGACATTTTTCTTTTCATCTCTGAATTAAAGTACTCAGAAAAAATTGCATTTGTTTGACATACTCTAGAGTATAGAAAGGCTTTACCTTGTCTTTGTGGCTCAGTTCGTAAGTCCAAGTGGAGAATTCCACTCTCTGGTCAACATCTGTCACCTCCACCTCGAACGGGTTAAACGTTTCCTTCTTATCTGTCCAATACACCCCAACATTCTGTGTGCAAGAAAATAAAGTATAATAAATTTATGTATTGTATATTTGACTTTTTATTGCATGATGTAATCTGCAGATTATTACTGGCCGCGGCATCATTAGGCAATCCTAGATTTAAGTCAAATGTTCAAATCACTTAAAAAAAATTTTTAATTTTATTTTAAGGACAAACTATTGCTTGACAACGTAAATTATGGGTAAGTTATTGTAAAAGAAATAACAACTAAAATAATGGAAAGGAACATATCAAATTTAATTAGTTAAAATTTTGAATTAAGTCTAAGATCGCTTCGTGATCCTGGGGCCAGGAGTTTTACACCAATGTACACTTGTATCAGGGGAAAGGTTTTAGGGGTGGAAGAAACTTGGGTACCCGGAGTGAGTATTCTCTCACTCACGCATAAAATATGAAGTACAGAGACAGTTTTACGTGTGCCGAATTTGGGAAAGCCAACTGATCTCGAACTAATTCCAAATAGAGCTTATTGACATCATGGCACTGGAAATATTGGAGGCTAAGCAATATGAAATGTCCTGATGCTAGGGTTCAGTTGACTGAACATCTCGGGTGTTCGACAGACCGAACTGTTATTGAATGTGTAAAAAAACAAATAACAGTTTGCCGCGCGCATTTTTTCGCTGCATTGTAATTCTCGATAGTCACACACTCAGAATATTCACAGCATTTTATGCAGCACTTTGTGGTCAATATGACAGACTACCTATATGTATGCACCTGATCCCCTCTGTTGGGGTATATCGCCTGGACAAATTTCATTGTGACAAATTACCTCTTTGTCTCTTGTTTTGTGGGCTTTTAATGATGTGGACAACTTTCATTGTGACACATTACCTACCTTATTCCCTGTTTTGGGTTTTCCATTATCTGCACAAATTTCAGTGTGACACATTAACTACTTATCTTCTGTTTTGGGGCCTTCCATAATGTGGACAACTTTCAATGTGACACATTACGTACCTTATTCCCTGTTTTGGGTTTTCCATTATCTGCACAACTTTCAATGTGACACATAACCTACTTATCTTCTGTTTTGGGGGCCTTCCATAATGTGCACAACTTTCAATGTGACACATTACCTACTTATTTTCTGTTTTTGGGGCCTTCCATAATGTGCACAACTTTTAATGTGACACATTACCTACTTATCTTCTGTTTTGGGGGCCTTCCATAATGTGCACAACTTTCAATGTGACACATTACCTACTTATTTTCTGTTTTGGGGGCCTTCCATAATGTGCACAACTTTTAATATGACACATTACCTACTTATTTTCTGTTCTGGGGGCCTTCCATAATGTGCACAACTTTCAATGTGACACATTACCTACTTATCTTCTGTTTTGGGGGCCTTCCATAACGTGCACAACTTTCAATGTGACACATTTCTTATTTACCTCCTGTTTAGAGTGAGTGGGTGAGTGAGTGAGTGAGTGCAAAGGGGTTTAACATCGTACTTAACAGTCATTTTTTCAGTCATATGATGACGAAGGAGTCCTTAGAGTGCATGCACGTGTAATGTGCCTCCTTGCTGAAGGACGGTTTTCCACCGCTCCTTTATCTGGTGCAGTTTCAGTGAGACGACTTCAGTCGTGCGTATGTCGACCTTGCAACTGGGAGCAACTGGCTTTTTGGCAACTGGAAGCAACTAGGAGAAGTTGGCAGCAACTGGGGGCACACGATCGATCTACGCGCGTTTGCGATCACCGACAACTGCTGACTCTGCAGCTGCTCAGAACTGAACAAGTTCGACATTTCCGCGAGTCGAAGCATCCAGTTGTACCAAGTTCCGTCGATCTACACGTGCTTGTGTCCACTTGGTAACAGTTGCTCCCAGGAATGCACGAGTTGCACTATGGAAATGGCGATTATAAAGTGGACCGATGAGCTTGAAAATAAGCTTATCGATATTTGCAGGCTTAGACTGTGCTTGTGCGACACCTCTTCCAAGGTACAAAGCATATGATGTACATGGGGAGTGTAGAAAAGTTGGAATAAATGGACAAGAGAATTTTCCAAGAAACCTTTAATTTCCACAGCAAAGACAACTTAAAGGTATATTATATATTGTATATAATATATTATACATCCACGCACTGTGTACACGGGCCTCCTACATCATTAACGCTGCTATAAGTATTTGCTCACAGGTGCCTCCAGTCGAGGTCGATCCACGCGCAACGAAACTGAATCTGATCAGACCCCGCCAGTCGCTCACGATCTTAAGGTTTTGTCAAACTTTTCGACATAACTGCTACGCGCCCTGCTTTACCGAAGGCAAGTCAGCTGCCAAACCCGAGCCGTTATACTGATGTGGTGTGAGTGGATCCAGGATTGACCCTGGATCTACCGCACCGAAGCGGATCCCCTGATTAGAGCGTCTTCCATTATCTACACAACTTCCAATCTGACACATTCTTTACATTATTCCCTGTTACATTATTGGGATTTCCCAGTATTTGCACCTCTTTCAGTGTGACACATTACCTACCTTATAACCCTGTTTTCCGTTATCTGCACAAGTGGTCAGTGTAAAAGACCACTTATCTTATCCTGCAATGTGCACAAGGGGTCAATGTAGTAAACTACGTATCTAATCCTCTGTTTTTGGGGACTTCCATTATTTTCACAAGTGGACACTTTGACAGACTACCTACCTTATCTCCTGTTTTGGGGGTCTTCCGTTATGTGCACAAGTTGTCAGTGTGACAGACTATTGACCTTAACATGTTATGTGCACAAGTGGACACTTTGACAGGGTACCTATCTTATTCCCTGTTTTGGGAGCCTTTCATTTTCTGCACAAGTAGTCAATGTGATAGACTACCCAACTTATCCCCTGTTTTGGGCGTCTTCCGTTATGTGCACAAGTATTCAACGTGACAGACTACTTGTCTTAAACTGTTATGTGCACAAGTCGTCAATGAGACAAACTACGTGCCTAATGCTCTGTTGTGGGGGACTTCCATGATTTGCAAAGGTTCAATTTGACAAACTACCTACTTTATCCCCTGCTATGGGGTATCCCATTTTCTGCACAACTGGTCAATGTGAGAAACTACATACCTTAACCCCTGTTATGGGGTATTCCATTTTCTGTACAACTGGTTAATTTGACACACTACCTACCTTATCTCCCGTTTTCACGCGGTCCAACATGATGATGGTACTGACTTTGTGATCATAGACCAGACGCCAGAAATCCACGACCGTGTTGGGTAGAGGAGTCTGAGTTAGGATAAAACCCCTCTTCTGTTTGTATCCCTACAAGTAAAAAACGGTATTTTCATTGAACCAAAAATACACAAACATCTGTAATTTCCCAAGGGTAAACTCATACAAGTCATACGCCATTCAGGTTCCTACTGTTTACAACAGAGAGCCCAGGGAAAACACTGAAGGCAGAGGCCATTTCGTGAGTTTCAAATAAGTGGAACTTGAACACGTTTCCAGGCAGCCACATCAATAGTTCTGCCAGCAACTAACAGATGGTGAGTGGGTGAGAGAGTGTTTGGGGTTTAACATCGTACTCAACAATTTTTCAGTCATATGACCACAAAGCAATCCTTATGGTGCATGTACGTGTAATGTGCCTCCTTGTAGCAGGACGGATTTCCACAGCTCTTTTATGAAGTGCTGCTTCATTGAGACGACTTACCGAAGGCAAGTAAGCCGCCCCGCCCAAGCCCTTCATGCTGAACGCCAAGCGAGGAAGTTACAACTTCCTCTTTTAAAATCTTAGGTGTGACTCGATCAACGATTGATCCTGGATCTACCGGTCCCGAAGCGGCCGCTCTACCAACTGTGTTATCCGGGCCGGTTTGCAGATGGTCATGGGTTTCCCTCGGGCCCTGCCCGGTTTTCTCCCACCATAATGCTGGTCGCTGTCGTATAAGTGAAATATTTTTGAGAACGGCGTAAAAAACCAATCAAATAAATAAATAAATCAATCAATCACTACGTAAGGACCTCTGGAAGTTATCACGAACCTATCTTAGACTCAAGTCAAAAATTTAATCATTAAGTCTGGTGCGTTCCTTTCCATTATATTTGCCGAAATTTATTGCACAATAACTGATCGAAAATTAACGTTGTCAAGCAATATTTGGATCTTCTTACATTACAAATAGCAATATTGAAGTCATTTGAAATCTTGACTTAAGTCTAGGATCGCTTAATGATCCCTGGGCCAGATCTTGGTGTGTTTGTTGCCGACTTTACATACATCAACGAGGCTGCTAATTAAAAATAGCATTAAACGGATTTAAGCATCAAATTATCAATGGAAACGGGGTATGTCCGAGCGCTGAAGATGTGTTCTTATCATTCACTAGGATATGTGCTATTCTATGACAGTTATATATAATATATTTGAGGTAGGTTGTATTTGTGAAATAGAGTATAGTGTCGTGGAGGCAATGGAATAAATCCTAGGTTCATGTGACCGATGGAATCAGTCCTTTACCTAGGACTTGATATACATTCTACAAAAATATGGATGTGGGTCAAATCCATGCCCCCGCAACTGTAGGAGCCTGGGCAATAAATGGCCTAACAGTCGATGAATTTATTTATTTATTTGATTGTTGTTTTACGCCGTACTCAAGAATATTTCACTTACACGACGTCAGTCAGCATTATGGTGGGAGGAAACCGGGCACTGCCCGGGGGAAACCCACGAACATCTGCAAGTTACTGGAAGAGCTTCCCACGTACGGCTGGAGAGGAAGCCGGCATGGGCTGGACTAGAACTCACAACGACCGTATTGGTGAGAGGCCAATGGGCCATTACGCTGCGCTAGCGCGCTAACGAAGTGAGCCACGGAGGCAGTCACTGGATGAAAAACACTTGTGTCCCAACAGTATCTTGCACATATCCATAATTGGCAAGTTCATTGGCCACTGTCAAAGGTTGGTGGTTTACCACGGACACTCCAATGAATATGACGTCATATAACGACAAAGTACATGCATACGTTGTAAATAATTAATCAGTTTGAAAAAATTAAGACCAATGATAATGGCATTTCAGCTATTCTGTCATAAGAAGGAATCATAATTATATGTGGTCTTCTTCTTTACCACGGGAGAGGTAGTTCCAGGGGCAATCCTGGGTCGAGTCACACCTAAGACCTTAAAGGAGGAAGTTGTAACTTCCTTGCTTGGCGTTCAGCATGAAGGGGACAATGCAACAACTTGTTGACCCGAATCAGTATAATGGCTCGGGCGGGGCTGTTTACTTGCCTTCGGTAAGGCGCCTCAGTAAAGCAGCACTAGATAAAAGAGCGGTGGAAATCCGTCCTGCACCAAGGGGGCACATTACATGCACTCTAAGGATTCCTTTGTCTTCATATGACTGAAAAATTGATAAGTACGACGTTAAACCCCAAGCACTCACTCAGCACTCTTTACCACGCCTAGAGAGGATTAATAAAACGGTGTTAGTTTTAACTTAGTGTACCGTATTAATATCTAGGTAAAGTACCTTGCAGTTAATACTACCTCTCCACTTTCGAACATACAAACCACACTGAAGGGTCCCGTCTGAGATCCTTACCGGAAGATACACAGCATTGATGTAGTCGTTACAGTCGGACACTGGCGTGGACAGGTATGGCCTGCAGCTATCAACTGAAATACAAGAATCAGTGGTTTACTCCAACGAAGATGCTGTGCGGCAGCAACGTGTTATTTGCAACACATATTACGCAGTTTACAGCTTTCCTTCACGTACCTGACTGTTCAAGAGGCTTAGACTTCATAAATGCCAAAGACAGAACCACGAACAACGTGGGGACAATGTTGTAACACTCTGAATACAAGGAAAGAAATACAGCCCTTAATCGCACTAACTGACGAAAAAGAATGATGTGAAATGGGAAGTTACAGGGGCTTGATGCTAACCAGGTAGGTGTTTGAGCTCTTTACCGGGGAACGCCGACCCTGCTCTCGAGCACATTTAAGGCGAGCCAACTTTCTGGATGCTCACTGTCAATGTATATAAATTTGGGGCATTTCCGCTAATCAATAATCAAGTGTAGAGTTTGTGACTGATAGGAAGGTTACATGCCAACCATTTGTCATTGTGCCTTGAGTACTGCTGATTGTCATCTGGATGTCAGTGTTATCTTTCACTCTAGGAATTCACGAGAATCAGTGGATCTACCTCTATATGCTGAGACTTCCTTTTGAGATTGTGTGTGTTTGGAAAGGTGTTGTGTCTGCTCTAATCTCCAAAGGAATCTATATTTTGTTGTTACCTACGATGTTTTATATGCTGTAAAAATGTTTTACTATTTAGTCTAAGATTAGACTATTTTATTATATGTATTTAATTTATTTAAAACTGTTCGGTTATTACTGTCTGGGAGTTGAACAAATCATTACTTTGCAGATTGACCTCTCTGATAACGATACCTTAACGGTATACGCTGCTGAACAGCGAGATGAGCTATGAGTTTTCACATACTTTACAACGATGTTTAGAGGGCATATGGAAATGGTGCCTAACACATTATTAAATCAGAAGTTGATATCGACATACAAACCCTGTTAGGTGTGTTGAGAGTGTACCTCAACTGTCGACGAAATAAGGCTTTGTCACAAAAGACTTACGGGCTAAAAATTTGGAGTATCTGTTCTTGGAAATGTTGTCCGGATGTCTGGCGGATTCCACTTGCATCTTGTTCGCGGGTTGTGAGAGTTCCCGGAGGACCTAAAACGGAGGGCGATAACTTCCATTTTAAAATGTTCTGTTTTATTTGAACACTTTGTAAAGAGGTGTCGGACAGAACAATCTCATCACAGACCCACAGTAGCCATGAATAGACTAGCTGTGTAATGTACCACGTAATTCCCAATATTTATCTATTTGCTTGACCACACTTTTACGCCATATTCACGAATATTTCACTTTATATACCACGGTGGTTTAATTTTTTTATGTATTTATTTGTTTGCTGTTTTACGCCGTACTGAAGAATATTTCACTTATACGATGGTGGCCAGCATTATGGTGGGAGCGGTGGCATAAATGACAGTAAATTTAAAATTCTAGTAGCCTCAACAGTTTGCAAATATTTCTTATTCTATTTTCGCAACAGACCTCAAACTGTGCTACCATCTTGGACTGTCCGGTCTCGGGGTCGACAGTGCAAAGGTCAGAGTACACGGTGGTAAAGTTCACAGATGGAATTGAACTGTCGCTGAATTCCAAGGCTTCTCCCAGGGATGCGTGTAGAAACTCGTACTGTTCCTGGTTAACATAAGGGCAATTTTTTTTATACTTTAGCAGAACTTTCCTGCAATGCTTAATGTTAAGTCATCTTTCGGAATACACCCGTCAGATCAAAATTCATGTAACCACATGTTATATCTTATGAGCGGACATTGTCATTCCGTTTTATTCCATCACACATTTGGCACAATGAGACGATCACGCATTGTTTTTATTTTCTATCTCGTCATTCAATAAAAGTAATGTTTGCAGGTAAATACTGTTTGTGCATGACATATGCACATTGCTTGTTTCAACTTTAACAAGTGATGTGAAGAAAAGTAGCATCATGATAACAGATAATGTGCAAGGTAGAAAAAGTTTGACCTAAGTGCGATCAGATATTGCCTTCAGAAAACAGTCCCGTGGTGTGGGAACATACCCTAACTCAGGTAAATTGACAAGAAATCACATGTCACCGGATACGTCTGACCATTTGGCAGCTACATGCATCACACTGTCGTCGCTGTTCTGTTTTTTCTCTCTATGCTGTATGTCTTAATTATATTACACAATTACGTTTCCTGTGGTATATCAGTACACTCAGAGGAGATTGGAATTTCCAAACCAGATCTGCAGTCTTTCTATGACTAATTTTACCTGTGTCTGCACCATGTTGACCCGCTGCTGTCTCAGAATCATCACACAGGCCGGCACATTTACCACATTCTCTTCTTTAGCCTGATTGATCAGGTAATCCAGAGCTATGAACGTTCCCGTGCGTCCAATCCCAGCACTGTTCCAAGACACGCATGCGTACAACAGGTAGAGTAAAATTATAAGGCAAAAAGTACTCCACAATAGATATCCCAACTCTTGACAATATCGCGCCTTTAATAACCGGCATGCGCACTTTGAAGGTTTACCTTGAAAAAGATTTAAAGACTTGGCTGTGCCTTTTGAGAGACAATGTAGGCGGTAACTACCACAATTCAACTAAAGGACTGACACCGTTGAAGTCATGCCATGCCGTGCTATACTTCACAACCACATGGACATAGGTTTTAAATGAAGTCTGGGTGCTATCAATCCCGATCTAACACAGAACGTGTCTTAAATCACGTCGGGATTAATATCAACTGCGCATGTGTTCTTCTTTTGGAAAACAAACATTTTCATGCCAATTTTCAACCATAATCGACGTCCACAACCGCAAGATCAATTTGCAAAAGAAAGTTTAATTCGCTCCCTCCCGAAAATAATATTTATTTATTTGATTAGTGTTTTACGCCGCACTCAAGAATATTTCACTCATACGACGGCGGTCAGCATTATGGTGGGTGGAAACCCACGACCATCCGCAAGTTGCTGTTAGACCTTCCCACTTACAGCCGGAGAGGAAACCAGCATGAGCTGGACTTGAACTCACAACGACCGCATTGGTGAGAGACTACTGGGTCATTACGCTGCGCTATCCCGATAACCAACTGAGCCACGGAGCCCCCCCCCCCCCCCCGTAAATAAGAAGAATGCGTATATGGAGAAAGGAATTAACACGGAGCCATGAAAACAGGCATCATTGATGCTAGAAAGACAAGACATTATTCTAGACGCGGAAACTTAATCAATATTCAATTTGCTTGCATCCTAGTTTAAAAGATATCGCGAATCTGAAATATAATGGTTTATTTTTAAGTGGAATTAATGCACATCATTATGACTTTTCACAGATCCTGCACACTTTTGCCATATGTACTTATGAGATATTCTACTCTTTGCGAATTTAAGAAACAAAGAATGAAGGTGTACAAATACACCCTCGATCATTTGTTTATCAAAAATGGTTAATTTATATTTCATACGTAATCTGCGTGATTAGTGCAAAAGTATAAAATGTTTGATTCAGATGAAGAACTCAAAAGTGGTGTTTATTTCAGAACTAGCATTCCATTTCAAAATGTTTCTTTCTAGGTTGATCTGGATTGTTTGTTCCCACGCCTACCTGCAATGGACGAGAGTTGGTCCAGGTAAAGTCGAGTTGTACTCCAGAACCTTATCTCGAAAGTCAAGCAGAATTGTGGCATCGGAAGGTGCCCCGTGATCTGGCCAAGCCGAGAAGTGAAACTGTTTCAGAATCTTCGTCTTGTTTTTCACCTGAGGAGATTTTCCGATCAGATGCGTGACACAAGTAATGGCGGTAAGGAAAGCATAAACCAACAGCTAACAGAGTTTGCTCATCTTATAGGCAGATTCTCATCTTGTATCCTCTTCTTTGATTGTGTTATAATACCAATATATTGTACATATGTTACAAATACATTTTGGTGAAACTCTGGGCATGTTGGAAGAATTTATTTGTTTTGAATGGTAGTTTACGTCGTACTCAAGAAAATTTCACTTAAACCACGGCAGCCAGAATTATGGTGGAAGGAAACCGGACAGAGCCAGGACGATACCCACGACCATTCACATGTTGTTGCAGACCTTCCCATATACGGCCGGAGAGGAAGGCAGCAAAGAGACGGACTTGTACTCACAGCGACCGTACTGGTGAAAGGGCCTTAGGTCATTTTGCCGCTCTAACGTGCTAATCCCCTCTACCAGGTCCAGCTTATGCTGGCTTCCTCTCCGGCCATATGTGGGGAGGTCTCCCAGCAACCTGCGGATGGTCCTGGACTTCCTCCCACCATAATGCTGACCGACGTCGTCTAAGTGAAATATTCTTGAGTACGCTTTAAAACACCAATCAAATAAATAAATAAGTAAATAAATAAATAACCTACAGACATTTTGGACAGAAATTGAGAATTGAGGGTAATCATGCAATAATGAACTATATGTACAAGTATTTTGAACACTTTCTTACATGTGCAAAGTTACAAAGGGGTATACAGGGATACATGCGATCAAACGATGACGGGAATACTGGAAAGTGGTGTGTGGTCACCTACCTTGTTATTCGGCTCTAGTGCTCTAAGTGTACAGTTAGTCTACAGCTTATGTCGATATTACTATATGTAAGTACCAGTGTTGCATTTGTGTAATTCTATAAAAGTACAAATAGTGTCGATCAGACCTACCCTAGTGTGACTCACGACCAGTGTTCTAACTGTGCAGTTTTGTCAGTGTACTCCTATAGTGTCGATGTGACTGAGCACCACATATCTAATTCTCTAATGGTGTCGACCAGACCTATATGTACCTTAGTGTGACTCAGCACCAGTGTTCTAATTGTGCAGTTCTCTCAGTGTACTATTATAGTGCTGATGTGACTGCGCACCACTGATCTAATTCTCTAATTGTTCAGATGGTGTCGATCAGTCCTACGCTAGTCTGACTCAGCACCAGTGTTCTAATTGTGCAGCTCTGTCAGTGTACTGTTATAGTGTCGATGTGATTGCGCACCACTGTTCTAACTCTAATTGTTCAGATAGTGTCGATTAGACCTACCCTATTGTGACTCAGCACCAGTGTTCTAATTGTGCAGTTCTGTCAGTGTACTCCTATAGTGTCGATGTGACTGAGCACCACTGATCTAATTCTCTAATTGTTTAGATGGTGTCGATCAGTCCTACGCTAGTCTGACTCAGCACCAGTGTTCTAATTGTGCAGCTCTGTCAGTGTACTATTATAGTGTCGATGTGATTGCGCACCACTGTTCTAACTCTAATTGTTCAGATAGTGTCGATCAGACCTATATGTGCCCTAGTGTGACTCAGCACCAGTGTTCTAATTGTGCAGTTCTGTCAGTGTACTCCTATAGTGTCGATGTGACTGAGCACCACTGTTCTAATTCTCTAATTGTGTAGATCAGACCTACCTTAGTGTGACACCGCTATAGCGTTCTAATTGAGTAGTTCTATTAGTGTACAGCTAGTGTTAACGTGGGTTCCCCCTTCTTCCCTCGGTGTTCTAACTGCGTAGGTCTACAAGTGTACAGATACTGTCGATCCCACTTACCTCAGTGTGAGCCACTACCGGTGTTCTAAGTGTGTCGTTCTATAAGTGTACAACCCTGTGTCGATCACAACTACCTGAGTGCAGCTTAGCCTTGCCGCTCTAATTGCGTAGTTCTATAAGTGTACAGCTAGTTCCAATGTGAGTCAGCCGCAGTCTTCTAATTGTGTAGTTCAATGAGTGTACCGGTAATGTCGATCAGATCTCTCTTAGTGTGCCTCCGCTCCAGTGTTCTAATTGTGTAGTTCTATGAGTATACCTATAATGTCGATCAGATCTCTCTTAGTGTGACTCCGCTCCAGTGTTCTAATTGTGTAGTTTAATGAGTGTACTGATTATGTCGATCAGATCTCTCTTAGTGTGACTCCGCTGCAGTGTTTTAATTGTGTAGTTTAATGAGTGTACCGATAATGTCGATAGGATCTCTTTTAGTGTGACTCCGCTCCAATGTTCTAATTGTGTAGTTCAGTGAGTGTACCAATGACATTGATCAGACCTACCTTTGTGTGACTTAGCTCCAGTGTTCTAATTGCGTAATTCGCATATATCTCCTCGTCAAGCAGGGTAACCTCAATGACACCAAACCGCGAACAGCCTTCGCTCGGCCAGTACTGTTTGCACTTCATCTAAAACGCAAACCAATGACGGAGGACATGTGGACTGAGGCACAACGTACTGGAAAATACCCTCTTTGCAAATTGCAGACATCATTGGTGCATACTTTGAATTCATTATACAATTTTAATTATTCCTTAACTCAACCCACCCAAAATAGTAAGGACAACGAAAGAAGACTCCCATTGAAGTTTGCTTATCATTTGACTTGATTTCATTGTTAAAGCCAATT
The DNA here is from genome assembly GCF_032854445.1 of Liolophura sinensis. NCBI lineage: Eukaryota > Metazoa > Mollusca > Polyplacophora > Chitonida > Chitonidae > Liolophura > Liolophura sinensis. Next base: position 620,806 of record NW_027017954.1, on the reverse strand, counting down.
CGTTATTCCAATATTATCAACTAGATGTTCAAATACTTATGTGAAAACGACGTCACCTTTGATTTAAGACTTCATTCAATGGCATTTAGAAGTTGAACTGGATAACATAACAAATATATGGATCACAACTTCTGCCTATTCAGTGAGCAACATTTTGGTATAGGTACTAATGCCGGTCATTATGCTTGATAAGAGTATTAGTCCCTATACCGAAACGTGGCTCACTCAATATATAGAAGTTGTGATCCATATATTTCAAGTTATGTTACCTTTGATGTAGGTATGGCCTGAATCAGGAGTGACGCAGCTCATACCAATGGGCTGATAGAATACCTTATCTAAGAACTATTTGAAACACAGGCATTTGTTTTTGTCTTAAGAGCAGTACATGCACAATGGAATATGCTATAAGAAATACCTTAGTTGCTTCGGTCAGATTTGTCACCATGACAATTTTACCCACGTTCTGTTCCCAGAGCATGCGCATGAAGTCGTTTAAGATGAGATCGGTAGGCCCTGAGGAGATACATGTAAACGTGAACAGCGCAAGATCACGTGGGTGAGTATCAGGTAAAACATTACACCATATCATTTATGAGGCACGACTTTCTTTATGGCAATTAAAATCGTTATCTTTTTATTTGGAAGATCCTACTTTAATACTGATACTGACCTAATAAATACGACTGCATAAAATATGTTGAACGTGGCACCGTGACTAGCTGAGACACTTTATTTCGAACAGGAAGATCGTTAGTTTTTTTCATTTGTGTGCAAATGGTTTTTTTCTCATCACCATAATTTTTAACATTAATCAAAATAATTTTACAATTTTATATGTAAATATGTATGCTTGAGGTTTAACATCGCACTTAATAATTTTTCAGTTATATGACGACGAGGAGTCATTAGGTGTGTATACATACATTTTGTCTTCTTGTGCTCTAACCTTTCGGCGCTCAGCCCTGTGCATGAATTCTTCAAGGAGTAAAGGGCAGAGAGCATTGAGGGGTTGACAAGGAGAATTTTGTCCATCCTGGATATACCACAGTTGTTACTGTGTAGCTCATCCAACCCTTGTGAATTGTCCACACTTTTTCTAAGGACATGACGAGTATAGATACTATACTACTATATACTACTATACGTAAAGATTTACATGGTCAGATTAAGAGTGAAAAAGGGGATCTTTACCTTGAGAGGCGATGAATTTCTTAGGCTGGTTGTAACCCTGAAATGTAATGCGTCAACAGTGAAAGGGGAAGGACCGTTTACCTGAAGTGAATGTCAGTTTAGACTAAAAATGTGTATGGAAAAACCTTTACTTGTTTTTTAAGATTTAAGTTTTAATTGAGTGGCATGTAGTAGTGAAATATTTTGAATGTATTGTGATATATGTCGCCAAAATATTTCAATATCTTTTATAATTAGAGCTAAACAAGCTTCTTCTGAATTGTACTGATTGTATTGTTTGTCTGGGCGTGACAGAAAGCCAAAAGAAAAAAAAAACAAAAACAAACTCCTTGACTGCTTGAATCCTGGCCAGAAAAATGTCACAATGACGGGACTTTAAGCATTATCAATAGGATTCACGACGTTCAACATACTATCAGAACATTTGCCTCTGTCCAATCCAGTGAACAAATCTAAATAAAAAGGAGTGAGGATATTTTAGATACAATTTCCACTAATACTACCACTGACTCTTACTTCTTTTGACAGTTTCTTTCAGACAGTATAGTTTTTGTCTCAGCACCCGTGGTGTGTATAGACGGAATCTACCATATTTATATCTAAACCTTCGATATTAAATTAGCTGAATAGAAATTTAGCTGGTGTTAAGACGTTTAAGTGTTTATAGCGTTAGGTACAGACTAAGACAACGTAGGCTATAGATATATTGTTACCAAGACGGTAGGCGTAAATAAGAACAGATGAAAGTAAGGCATAACATTAAGACAAAAGGATATATGTTAATGCGACTAGTACTAAATCTTACGTCAATGTAACAGGCGTTTATGTAATCCGATTTGTCATTGGGTCCATGGAGTCTCAAGACAACACGAGAGTGGTCATCTGAAAAAAAATAAAAATGGAAGTAGTGATGGAAAACAAGAATTCTGGAAGTATTGCTTCTACAAAACATGAACGTGTTTTTTAAGTGTTAGATAGCTATATTTATGTCCACAAAGTCCACAAGGGAACTGCCATAATGTTGTAGAAAACGGACGAAACCCCTGAAACTTGAGACTGACCTGTAACTTGGTGTACTCTCTCCAAGACATTTTATCCATATCGGTAAAAACAGATCGAAGATTACAGAGGTTTGCACAAAGAAATTAGTCAGAGTGAAGCGTTGCGTAAGGTATTAGTTTAATATGATGGAAGTGTTATACGACAGTTGTCCGGAAAGTGTTTCCTAACTGACTGACTGACTTGATAGATGGATTGACAGAGGCGGGGGTGGTGGGGGATCCACTGTCAGCAGTTCGGGGACAAAAACCGTTAAATTCTACCCATGCGTCCCTGTGACAACTGTTTAAAAGATGCTTAATTTTATTTAATACATGCATATTTCAATGATAAATATTTGAACGTCTCTTACTTCACACAAAAAAGGATAACGGTGGTCTTGTCATGGGACGGCCTAATACACTGCATTAGCAAGAGTTTGTCACAAGCACACAGTTAACGGGATAGTATTGTTTTGAATATCACAACAACGGGTTGTACATGTAACTAGCTTGCAACAGGGCATATATTTGTATGATCTGTGGATCAAAGATATAAAAAATGCTTTCAGATGATACAGAAAGAAAGATTTCAACGATAGTACAGATAAAAATACAGGGTTTATTTCATTCAAAAAAAGTAAATCTTTGCTTTCGGATCTGACCTAACCTTTTTATGGCTGCGCAATTAAAGCTATTGGGCATATGACGGAATATCATTTATTGCGAGTGTTAATTGGATGGCTATACATGTCGGTCCTAATTAAGGATATTCAGTATAGGGGAAATAAGGCATATGGTTTAGACTGGAAAAATGGATTCAATACCACTGAAGGCTTATTGCTTGATGTGTTACTGTAATTATTGCTATATTGCTTCTTCACTTTATTACCAAACACAGATGCTTACATGCGACAAGATTCTTGTAGCGACTTTTAGCCTTGTTGTACGGAAGGTTTGCCACTTCAGCTTTGGCATGGAGTCCGGCGGGAAATTTCTAACAAAAAAAAGCAACAATAGCTTAAGCATAATATGTAAACAAAAGACAATGAGTTCAAAATATTTTCCTCACAGCGATATTTACGTTTACGTTAAAGTCATAATGGTTAGCGTTAACCAAGACCTATATATTGGTTTTAACATTCATTTAGTTAGTTGTTTGGTCTTTGCCATTCAAGAGAATGTTTCACTTGTAAGACAGCGACCAGCATAATGCTGGGAGGAAACCGGGCAAAACTCGAGTAAATTCCTCGACCATCCGCATTCAGGTTGTTATCGTTAATAAATGTTAACAGCAGATGTTCAGGCGTTAACTAATGAATACATTCTAAAAAAGTGTCGTGATTTAGGGCAGGTATTCTTAAGTCACCATGTCTGATACAGCAAAATAATCTAGCAGCTTACTGCGAACTCGGCTTTGAAACCATTGGCTGCCATTTTCTCTTGGATGTAGTCCCAGAATTCCTCTACAGGAACTGACGTGCTCAAGTGATTCTCGTACGTTGTTGCCTCGGGATCCTCTGGGGCTATGTGAGCTTCCGGGTCCTCTGCTTCATATTCTGAAAGTTAAATCAACATTGCTAATATGATTAACAGGTTCGAACTCAAAACTCCCCTACCGAATGCAATTACCTGTCATGTAGATGTAAAATCTTCAGTGACCATACAGCCACTCTTCCAACAGTTAACCATTAAAAAAGCTACTTTGTTCTTAATTTATGTCTCTAAGTTTGGTATGTTAGACTTTTAAAAGTCAGGGTTGATATATCTCGTGCTTATAGTGAATAAGGTAACCAGTTGTGTAGCTAAATGACAAGTTTTTATTTTTATTTCCCTGCTTTAGGCTTCTCTCAAAATTTGTCTTCTTTAGTGTGACTTTAAAGAACTGTTGGTTTTTATTTTCTTACCTATATTGCTCTGTTGATCCTCGACATCTGGTTGAATGTCACCCATTGTCCTCACTGACAGGGAAACGTGGGCCTGTGACTTACTTGTTGACGGATGACGCCTCCTCATCAAAGGAGAAGAAAATTTAAATATCAATCAAATACCATTTACCATGCAGGGGCACGCCATAAAAAATTCCAATATGTACCTCAAGCTGATAAATTATGAATAAATTCAGCGCCAAAATCTGCTCTGGGCGATTCCATTTTGCCTAAGTACTAGTCCTGAAGTCTTCTGTGTTAAGAGAATAGCTGTCGGAAACCGAAGTGCAGTTCGTACATTTTCGGTAGAACTCTTCTTCCCAAAAGATAGCGAACAGTACAGTTCGTTTTCCGCTTGATGATCGGGAAGCCGGAATGTTGGACGTAGGTTCCGAGTTTACACGAACAAGCCGTCAGTTTTAACGACATTCATTGGCTGAGAGGCAACACACTCCGAGCATAAATGTTAGGGTGTTGAAGATGGAGAACGCCATGGACTCAGCGATTTATGCCATCATTGCCGTTTTCAGGCTTTACGTGTATGTCGAGGAAAAGTCGCAAAAATATGCAGCCGGCACCACCAGATGGAAATGTGCTCTTTTCAGCCTATAGTGTCATATTTTTAAGTTTTCTTCTCCTTTAAACAACACAGAGACGTTTGGATGTAGGGCAGAACTTGTAAACATTTTAACTCGCATGCCTTTTTTGGTTTTGTTTGTTGAGGACGGTGGGGGGGGGGGGGGGGGGGGTTGGGTGTAAGTTTTTGTGCCGTACAACCGCCTGATCAAAATAACCCTAACGGGATACATAAAATACTGGTGCATGTTTATGTATAATATATACAATAATCATAAGCATGCTAATTCTTATAATCTTCAAAGACAACCACAAAGACGAGACCATCGGGTCCAGCTGGCCCCAGAATTACCAAGCTATCTTAAACTTAATGAGACATTTATTTAATTACTCAGTAATATTAAGAATTGTCAGAGATCTTCAAGACAGATTGATAATTTGTGGTTAAATTCAAATCTAAGATTAGGGGTAATACCAAAGTTTAGACAAAAGTTAACTTAAAGTCTACATAAATCGCTTGGCTTTAATTTCTTTAATATGCAGTATGGGGTGTGGCCTGACCTATTCAAGGACCCAAAAGCTTGTCCGCTTTCTTATTAAGTGTGTGTGTAGGAGTGGGGGGTGGGGGGATAAAGAGGGTTTTAAGCCACAATTTTCTCATGTCTCGACCGGAAATTAAGTAGCTTGTTGTTGTGGTGTCAATTGGGATATCTGTTAAAAAAACACCTCCTTTGAGGAAACAGCCCGAACTGGGGAACCCGCGTTGGGGGCGCTAAGCTGTTCCTGCGTTCTCAGTATGTTCCCGACCACTGACGCAATACATGCATAAAACAGAAGGATTAATAACATTAATATAAACTATGCTTTAAGAGCGAAACAATGTTCTCAATTGTTTTGTTTTGGCATATCTTTTGTTTCATAATCCTTAAAACCATACTTTACATTTCCTTTTATAGCACTCAATAAGTCTGAAGCAGGTTCATGATCCTGTCGCCAGAATTTCGTTACATGACTACAAGCACTGACAATTCAGCTGGCGCTGTCTTGACCCGCGACCCGCCCATCCACGCTACCAAAGTTCTGCCGCCACTGAACTATCAACCACCCTACCCAATCACATTATACTGACACTGGGTCAACCAGTCCCGTAACAGTACGTGTACAAAATCACTGGAATTATCCGCTCCGTTAAACATCTTTGCTTGAGAGAAGGTGTTAACAGAAGTAACGCGTTTAACCGAGTTACCTGTAAATGATGATTACTGCAACAACAATGGTACAGGCTACAAGAACACCAGTCACGCTCCCTGTGACTCTCCCGACCATCATGTTTGAAATTGGGACTGCTGTAATGACAATAACAGTAACAAGAATTGGTAATAGATTTATTTATTTATTTGATTGGTGTTTTACGCCGTACTCAAGAACATTTCACTTATACCGAGCAGAGCCCTCGGAAAACCCACGACCATCCGTAAGTTGCTGTCAGAATTTCCCACGTACGGCCGGAGAGGGAGCCAGCATGAGCTGGACTTGAGCTCATAGCGACCGCATTGGTGAGAGACTCCTGGGTCATTATGCTGCGCTAGCGCACTAAGCAAATGAGCCACAGAGCCCCCCCCCCCCCCCCCCCAAAAAAAAAAAAAAAAACCAACAACATGAACATTAACAACACATTTTCCGCTGCCACCACATATTTTCATTACTGGTTCCCGCCTCACCCCCCCCCCCCCACTCATAAAAAATGAAAAGACAATCGTTTTTCTGAAAATTAAACAGCAGACATAGAACGCCCGCTCTGTCTGGTTTCATCCCACCATATAATACTCGCCGCGGTCGCATAAATGAAATATTCGTGGGTACGGCGTAAAACATCAATTAAATAAATAAAAAGGTAAGAAAGTATATTTATGTACCTTTACAGCTGTCATCCACGAAGCCGTCAGGGCATCCTCTCTGACATAACCCATTGGTAATGTTACATCGTGTTCCACAGCCTTGGTTACACTGCTGGGAGCAGTTGTCTCCCCATGATCCGGATTCGCACGCTAGGGGAGTGTAAAACAAGTGTTCAGCGTTCTGTAGCATTCGCAATAGCTATGACAAAACTCGATGCCGTGTTGCATCCAGGACACACGTTACGTTAATGGTCTATGTTGAAGGGGCAGATTTCCAGATTTTTTTAAGAATGTTGAAACGCATTCAAATGTTTGAAAACTATGGTGGGCGTTATGAGCCATACTGACGGTATCTAGGAACTCTGACGTTACATCCTCTTTTTTCCTGATGTTCACCAGAAGGTAGGCATTTGGTAACATTATTTCAGTAATCTTTCGCTCATGGGTAAAAAGAGTTATTCTAACATTCACTGACGTTATTAAAGTCGAAAAAATTTCCTGCGATGTCAGAGTTCCTAACCTCTGATAGTTTGGTCCGTAAAGCGCACCCTAGAATTAAAATGTTTGGGCGCCTTTAATTCTTTTCACAAAAATCTTAAAAAAATAAATTAAAGTACATTTATGTCTAGTTTTAAGTGGTGTATTTAGTGATTTCATACGGTCTGTACCTTTAAACTAAATGTAAAAATGAGTTGCATTTGACTCCTAACTAGACCTAACTAAAAATTACAATTAAGAGAACTGAAAAGGGGAAATTCGTCACTGGTGTAAAGCGAGATAACATGTAAATCAGGCAGCACAAAGATTTCCACGATACAACCTTTGCTTGTGGATCGCACATATGAACAATGACACATTGAAAGCGAATTATATTGAGGTCTAGTAGACTATATAGGATCTTCCTTTTAATCGATAATGTATTATAAAGAATTCTTAATTCTCAAAGAACTGTACTACATAGCTGAAGTTACATGGCAGGTCTCCGACATTTGAAAATCGCCAAACATCTCCCGTCGTCTAGACAACAAGGGGAGATAACCCAGTCAAAAAAGTGCGCCATCGTCCATCATCTAAATATAGAGACGTTAGTGAATTTATGGTTGAAGGGAAGCCCCGGATAAAACTGAACATTTCATTGTTCACTCAAAGTCAGACAAATGTCAGTAGACGTCAACTTTATTGAGAGAGCGTCTTAAATAGCAGCACATTTTTCCCCGTCAGCAATGTGTCTCTTCAAAGGATAGGAAGTCACAAATTCGACGAGAGTGACTGCCACAGTGGCTTGTCGCAGCTAGAAACAGATTTGATAATATCAAACTGATATAGCGCAATGTTATGTCTTCATATGATGTACTCACGGGTGAGACACGTTATGTCTGTATACACGTATCCAGGTGCACACGATGAATTCCCCAGGGTAACGGGACATTCCCCAGACATCTTGTTACATACACTACCGTTATAACAGTTACCACACTCCAAAGCACAGTCCCCGCCCCAAAAACCATTCGCACATTCTGAAACCAAGAGTGATAAAGACAGTGGTATCAATATGAACATGTATTCCTGTCACTAGTTTAATCATGTTCCAGCAGTTTTGCAAAAATTTCGGATATCTGTTGTCCTAACTCTTTAATGCCGTGGCTTAGTTATAATTTACAGACAACAATTTACAACATGGTATGCAGAGCAAGTCATGATTATCAGGGCGTTTTCCATTGAAAACTACATTGTATACCGTGTATCTAAGGCAAAAAAAAAAAACAATGAATATAGAACTGAGTCTTAAAGTGAAAGAAAGCTAAAATAAAAATAATACACATAGCTCATCACAATCAGCTGAAAACTGTCCAAAAATTTCAAATTAATTTCTAACATTTTAACAATAATAATGTTTAGGTATTCTGAAGTTTCTCTCCATACTGAACACCACTTTCAATGTTGGAATATTTCTTAGTACCCACAAGTAAAAAATTACTTATGTAATGTTATTTTTTTTATCAGTATGGTCCTACAAGGTGAAATTAATGAAGAAATGTTATGAGACCCTAGAGTGCCTTGCTACTGGCAGTATTGTTTACACAGTCAAGCATTTAACAGTGGCAGCATTTAATTCCACGAAAAAAAAGTCGAAATACATATGTAAGTTTTAGAGATAATCTTCAGCTGGCTTTCTTTTGATGTTCACTTCATTATTTTCACCGGCCCGGATAGCACAGTTGGTAGAGCGTCCGCTTCGGGGCCGGTAGATCCAGGATCAATCCTTGATCGAGTCACACCTCTTTAAAAGAGGAAGTTGTAACTTCCTCGCTTGGCGTTCAGCATGAAGGGGATAGTGCAACGACTGGTTGACCCGTATCAGTATAATGGCTCGGGCGGGGCGGCTTACTTGCCTTCGGCAAGTCGTCTCAGTGAAGCAGCATTAAATAAAAGAGCGGTGGAAATCCGTCCTGCAACAAGGAGGCACATTACACGTACATGCACCCTAATGATTTCTTCGTCGTTATATGACTGAAAAATTGTTGAGTACGACGTTAAACCCCAAGCACTCACGCACTCACTCATTATTTTCATCCGGTTTTTTCCTTTAAAGTGAAATGGCTTGTTCAGTATGTGTAAAGAACGGAACAGAACGAGCTCAACGAAAAAGGCTGTCGCTATTACAGGTGCATGGAGATAGCTTGACACCAGACTGGTGATTATGGGTACACATTGGCAAGTCGCGACATTAAAAACTCCTATAAAGAATTATATCTCCAAACTATAATGTCTATGTTGACGTTAGCACACTGATTGATCGCCACAAAAGATTAATTGGATTGACACCTATCAAACCGCTATAATCGGTACGAAGCCAATCACATGCGCAATAACACGGTCATTCGAATATATATTGATGAACTTCTTTCAATAACTGACCACACACAAAATACTGAGAACATACAGAAACCCTACCACCAATACCGTGGTGGTGAGTTCAAGTCCAGCTCATGCTGGCTTCCTCTGCGGCCCTACGTGGGAAGGTCTGCCAGCATCTTGCAGATAGTCGTGGGCTTGCTCCAAGCTCTGCCTGGTTTCCCCCCACCATAATGCTGGCCACCGTCGTATGAGTGAAATATTCTTGAGTACAGCGTAAAAGAAACCAACCAAACAAATAAGCAAGTAAATACTTCAGGAAGATCATGTTACAAAGATTATGTATGCTTCCAGACGTCAGCACCAAAACCATTGTCCCAAATAATATATTGTGGCTTTTCATTATACAACAAAAAAGTGTCGCATTTTTCTTTCGAGTATCCCGGCATGCATACAGTCCGATTTTCTCTGCGCGGACAGATCCCAGATGAAGGAGTTAGAACTGAAGGAAAAGGAAAATGAAAGATTTTTTAAAGAAAAAGAAAATGAAAAAGAAAGATTGTTTAAAGAAAAAGAAAATGAAAGATTTTTAAAAGAAAAGGAAGAGGAAAGATTGTTTAAAGAAAAAGAAAATGAAAAAGAAAGATTGTTTAAAGAAAAGGAAAATGAAAGATTGTTTAAAGGAAAGGAAGATGAAAGATTGTTTAAAGAAAAGGAAGATGAAAGATTGTTTAAAGAAAGAGAAAATGAAAGGTTATTTAGAGAAAGGGAAAATGAAAGAGTGTTCGAATGGGAGAAATTGAGACTTCAGAGCGAAACTGAAGCAAGGAAACTAGAAGGAGACAGGTCTGGCGTAAGTTTTTCTGATATCCCTCCAAAATTTGACGTCGCTAGAAACATAAGATTGGTGCCACAATTTCGCGAGACTAATGTAGATAAATATTTTCTACAGTTTGAGAAGATTGCTCAAAATTTAGAGTGGCCTAAAACGTTTTGGACTACCCTTTTACAGAGTGTGTTAACTGGCAAAGCTATATATATATACACAGAGTTTTCAACAGAACAGGCTGCAGATTATAATTTTGTGAAAGATGTTATCTTAAAAAGATATGAGCTTGTGCCAGAGGCCTATCGGCAGAAGTTTAGAAATTTTGAGAAAAGAGATCAGACTTACATTGAATTTGCTAGGCAGAAGGAACAATTGTTTGAGCGATGGTGTTATGCTAAAAGCGTAGATAATGATTATGAAAAGTTGAAACAGATTATTCTGATTGAAGACTTTAAAAGGTGTATTAATGATGATGTCAGAACTTTCATTGAGGACAAAGAGGCTGATACATTTGAAGCAGCAGCCACTATGGCCGATACTTACACAGTTACACATAAGGTCTCATTTCAGAAAAAGCCGTCTACATTAGAAAGCCTCAACCCTTTTCCAGCGGTTCATTTGACTCAAATTCAGGCCCACCAAAACAGGCTCAAAATTTTGACAAATCAGGGGATCAAAGAAGACCTGTTAATTCAAACACTACTCACCGAAGGTCTGACCCATACATTTACTGATAGACAGTTTAGCAGGGTTACATGTAATTTTTGTAGGAAGCCAGGCCATGTCATATCAAATTGTTATGCTTTAAAGAGAAGGCAAGAACAGAGGGTGGCTCCAAGCCTTCTGGTTTGTGTGTTACTGCTAGAAAGTCTGACATAGTGAACAATGTTGATGCATTTGATTATGTTAAGACTCCACCAGTAGATTGTACACAGAATTCACAGGATAATGTTATAAAGGTTTTTGAGCCATTTATTTGTGACGGTAAAGTCTCACTTAAAAGTGACATGTCTTGTGATACGAAGATCAGGGTATTAAGAGATATTGGAGCTTCTCAGTCTTTATTGTTACAAGATGTTTTGCCATTTTCTGATGAGTCATATTCTGGATCAAATGTATTAATTTGATGAGGTGTAAGCTCTGCTGAATTTGAATCTGTGCCTCTTCACAAAGCTTACTTGTCATCAGATATTATTCCGGGTCCTGTTACTGTCGGCATTAGGCCTACTTTGCCTTTTAAAGGAATTCATCTACTACTTGGCAATGATCTTGCTGGTGACAAAGTAATGGTTAATCCTATTGTGACTGATAAACCTTGTTTAAATCAAACTGTTGATCCTGTTGAGAAAGAAATTCCAGATTTGTATCCCTCTTGGGCTGTAACGAGGTCTATGTCAAACAAACTTTCTGATAACGGCAAAAAACACAGTAACGGACTTTGTGTAAGATACAGTTCTTACACAAATGTTTACTAAAGGCGACTGCATAGATAATGATGAATCAGACCATTGTACACCTAGTACATGTTTCTAATCATCAGCTTGTAACTGAACAGCATAAAGACCCAGAAATTTCATGTTTGTTTGACAGAGCTCTCGATGATTGTGTTATTTCATCTGAACCTGTGTGTTATTATGTCAAGTCTGCTATACTTATGCGTAAATGGAGACCACCTGATGTATCTGTTGATGATGACTGGGCTGTTAAACATCAGATTGTTGTACCTAACGCATACCGAACTGGAATTTTACGTAGGGCACATGAAATTCCAATAGCTGGTCACTTGGGTGTTAACAAGACCTACTACAGGATACTGAACCACTTCTTTTGGCCAGGATTAAAGGGAGATATAACCCAGTTTTGGAAATCATGTCATACATGCCAGGTAGTGGGTAAGCCTAATCAGATTATTCCTAAGGCACCATTAGAGCCTGTACCAGCTTTTCAAGAGCTATTCAGCAAAATCTTGATTGATTGTGTAGGCCCTCTACCTAGGACGAAGTCTGGGAATCAGTATGTGTTAACTATTTTGTGTACAGCAACCAGATTCCCCGAAGGTGTTCCTTTAAGGAATAAAAACAGCAAGTCTGTTGTCAAAGCTTTAACAAGGTTTTTTTACTCTGTTTGGTTTACCCAAATACATACAGTCTGATCAAGGTTCAAACTTTATGTCTGGTATTTTTCAGCAAGTTATGTACCAGTTAGGCATTAAACAAGACAAGTCGTCTGCCTACCACCCAGAAAGTCAAGGTGCAATTGAAAGATTTCAACAAACATTAACATGATTAAGACATGATTAAGACTTATTGTTATGATACAGAGAAAAATTGGGATGAACGTATTCCATTTCTTATGTTTGCTGTTCGAGATTCTGTACAAGAATCATTGGGTTTCACTCCATTTGATTTAATATTTGGACATACTGTTAGAGGACCTTTGTTAATTTACAAGGAACAGTTTGACACAAGTAATGTAAATCTTTTGGATTATGTATCTGATTTTCGTGCTAAGCTTGTCAGAGCATGTGAATTGGCTAAAGCCAATCTTGAATGTACTCAGAAGAATATGAAACGTAGATATGATCAGAAATCTGTTCTTTGGTCATTTCAACGTGGTAAGAAAATTTTAGTATTGTTACCTGTACCTGGTAAATGCTTTGATGTCAGATATTTTGGTCCATATGTTGTTGACAAAAAGCTGAGTGAGCTTAACTATGTTGTTAAAACACCTGATCGGCGCAAATCAAGTCAGTTATGTCACATTAACATGCTGAAACCCTATGTAAACAGAAGTGACACTGACAACACTGCTGTACATTCTGTTAATGCTGTTGCTGCTGACATTGACCAGAGTTGCTGTAATACAGATGATATTGGCGAACAGTTGGTTGATTCTAAGCTCAATTCTTCAAAGCTTCAGAATTCAGATGTCTTAAAAAAACTTGATTCTAAACTGCAACATCTGGAACCCATTCAGCAACAGCAACTGTCTAAACTTGTTTTCGAGTTTTCACATTTGTTTCCGGATGTACCAACAAGAACTGATGTCGTTTCTTACGATGTTGCTATAGGTGCAGTTTTGCTTCAGGAGGATAATCTTGGTGTTGATCATCCAGTTTGTTTCTTTCCCTGCAAACTTAACATGTTTCAGAGAAGTTATTCAACAGTTAAAAGAGAATGTTTGTCTGTTATTTTAGCTCTGCAACATTTTGAAGTTTATGTAACAGCTTCGACAACCTGTGATTGTAAATACTGATCGCAATCCACTTGTGTTTCTACAGAAAGTTAAGGGAAAGAATCAAAGATTGTTACGGTGGAGTTTATTGTTGCAGGAATACAATCTTGAAATCAAACATGTAAAGGAAAAAGATAATGTTATTGCAGATTGCTTGTCTCGTGTATAAGTTGTGTATAAAATGTTTAATTACATGTGGTTTACATGTTGTTTTGTTGTATATATTATTGTTTAACATATATTGTTTAACATATATTGTAATTAAAAAAAAGTTAGGAAAACTTTTTTTTTCTTGAAGGGTGGGTGTGTTATGTGCACGACTGCCGTCAGTTTCTAAATTTAGCTTGCCATTGTTTACATATGCTGAGTTCAGCGCCTGCTGTCTGCCTCTACCTTAGAATATTCCAGAATGCGCTCAGTTCGGTGCCTGTTTGTTTACATCAAGTGTTCAGGAATTTTCTTATTCTAGACAATTCCACCAGGCTATATAAGACCCATGAAAGCAGGTCAAACGGAGAGAAAGGAGAATTATTGAGAGTTTTGGATGCTTTTGCTGTGTATTATTTTAGTAGGCCTTTTGTGCTGAATTTTGGTGTCTTTATAGCCTCTGGCTTTGTTATATCTTATCTCCACCGAGCACTTGTTCAGTCTGAACTTGTATGTTGAATTTGTGCTCTTGTATACACATTGCTTATTAGAACACGGACCCTGTCTGTGGAATTTTGTGTATATTTCGTCATACACTCAGTTATACTGTGGATTTTCCCTCTTGTGAATTTGTCTCTGAGCATTTATGCCTGTGTGGTATATATTGTGGAATATATGCGTCCGTTTGGACTGGACACCGTAAGCACTTTAGGATTTGTATAGATACTGCTATCCTTTCTTGTTAAACTTAAGTACTTTAGTATTTGTATAAGTCTTATTATCTGTTCTTGTTAAAGCTAATAAATTGTTGTAAAATAAAATCTGCTGGTTTTGGTTACTTTTTTGTGCGGCTAAACTGTCGTGCATTTCGAACAAGCCATCTGTTTATAATAAAGACAGTTTGGGTTGTAACAACTGTACTACATAACTGAAGTTACATGGTAGGTCTCCGACATTTGAAAATCGCCAAACATCTCCCGTCGTCTAGACAACAAGGGGAGATAACCCAGTCAAAAAAGTGCGCCATCGTCCATCATCTAAATATAGAGACGTTAGTGAATTTATGGTTGAAGGGAAGCCCCGGATAAAACTGAACATTTCATTGTTCACTCAAAGTCAGACAAATGTCAGTAGACTTCAACTTTATGCAGAGAGCGTCTTAAATAACAGCACATTTTTTTCGCCGTCAGCAATGTGTCTCTTCAAAGGATAGGAAGTCACAAATTCGACGAGAGTGACTGACACAGTGGCTTGTCGCAGCTAGAAACAGATTTGATAATATCAAACTGATATAGCGCAATGTTATGTCTTCATATGATGTACTCACGGGTGAGACACGTTATGTCTGTATACACGTATCCAGGTGCACACGATGAATTCCCCAGGGTAACGGGACATTCCCCAGACGTCTTGTTACATACACTACCGTTATAACAGTTACCACACTCCAAAGCACAGTCCCCGCCCCAAAAACCATTCGCACATTCTGAAACCAAGAGTGATAAAGACAGTGGTATCAATATGTACATGTATTCTTGTCACTAGTTTAATCATGTTCCAGCAGTTTTGCAAAAATTTCGGATATCTAATTTGTAAATTCCTAACTCTTTAATACCGCGGTTTAGTTATAATTTACAGACAACAATTGACAACATGGTATGCAGAGCAAGTCATGCTTATCAGGGCGTTTTCCGATGAAAACTACATTGTATACCGTGTATCTAAGGCAAAAAAACAATAAATGTAGAACTGAGTCTTAAAGTGAAAGAAAGCTAAAATAAAAACAATACACATATCTCATCACAATCAGCTTAAAACTGTCCAAAAAATTTCAAATTAATTTTTAACATTTTAACAATAATAATGTTTAGGTATTCTGAAGTTTCTCTCCATACTGAACACCACTTTCAATGTTGGAATATTTCTTATTACAAACAAGTAAAAAATTACTTATGTAATGTTATTTTTTTTCTCCGTATGGTCCTACAAGGTGAAATTAATGAATAAATATTATGAGACCCTAGAGTGCCTTGCCACTGACAGTATTGTTCACACAGTCAAACATTTAACAGTGGCAGCCTTTAAGTCCGCGAAAAAAAAAGTTAAAATAAATATGTAAATTTTAGAGATAATTTTCAGTTGGCTTTCTTTTCATTATTTGACGTCATTATTTTCATCCGTTTTTTCCTTTAAAGTGAAATGGCTTGTTGAGTATGTGTAAAGAACAGAACGAGCTAAACGAAAAAGGCTGTCGGTATTACAGGTGAATGGAGTGAGTGAGTGAGTGAGTGCTTGGGGTTTAACGTCGTACTCAACAATTTTTCAGTCATATGACGACGAACAGGTGCATGGAGATAGCTTGACACCAAACTGGTGATTGTGGGTACACATTGGCAAGTCGCGACATTAAAAACTCCTATAAAGAATTATATCTCCAAACTATAATGTCTATGTTGACGTTAGCACACTGATTGATCGCCACAAAAGTTTAATTGGATTGACATCTATTAAACCGCTATAATCGGTACGAAGCGAATCACCTGCGCAATAACACGGTCATTCGAATATATATTGATGAACTTCTTTCAGTAACTGACCACACACAATATACTGAGAACATACAGAAACCCTACCACCAATACCGTGGTGGTGAGTTCAAGTCCAGCTCATGCTGGCTTCCTCTGCGGCCCTAAGTGGGAAGGTCTGCCAGCATCTTGCAGATAGTCGTGGGCTTGCTCCAAGCTCTGCCTGGTTCCCCCCCACCATAATGCTGGCCACCGTCGTATGAGTCAAATATTCTTGAGTACAGCGTAAAAGAAACCAACCAAATAAATAAGCAAGTAAATACCTCAGGAAGATCATGTTACAAAGATTACGTATGCTTCCAGACGTCAGCACCAAAACCATTGTCCCAAATAACATATTGTGGCTTTACATTATACGACAAAAAAGTATCGCATTTTTCTTTCGAGTATCCTGGCATGCATACAGTCTGATTTTCTCTGCGCGGACAGAGCCCGGATGACGTGTTACAGGCACTGGGGCCCTCAACACAGGACCCGCAAGTTTCCGAACAATTTAATTCATATGTACCATTATCACAAGCTGAAGATGAAAATATTAGATAGACATATGACCAATAGAAGAGACTGCGACATAAAAAAAATAAATAAAAAAAGTTTTACAGCAGTTGTAAATATCAAGACGTATCCCTTGAACACATTGGTTTGGATATATGATGACCAAAGACTCCGGCATAAGAAAAACGATGCGTTAAAATATGACTTAATGACCCGTATAGATAACGGGTACTAGCATGAAATCCACATTATATCGGGGGAAGTCAAAGAATTATCGAAAGTTTGTTTGTATGTTGTAGTCTTTAATATTCAAACCATACTGTTTTAATCCTACATAATTCTAACACAAAAAGTCCACAGCGTTTGGTGTCCCTCTAGCATACACATGGGTGAAAAAAAAAACAGTAGAGGAAATGAAAGTAGAGGGAACATGTACATTAATAAGCGTAATATGCGTTTTATTGATTGGTAACTGCTAATTTACAAAGTACAAACTCTAATACGCAAGCTAAGAATGCGTTTTAGCTGTTAGGTATGATAAACCTGGTTAGGTAACGTTCAGCATGGGTTTTGAGTCGGCTTTAGTACATTATTGTAGAAGTAATGAGATACGTTGATATTTCCCGCGCACATATGGCCAACCATGCCCATAGAGATGTTAGTATAAAAACAACCGTCAACTGGGACCACTTTTGTATTATCCCACTTGCCATACACGTGTCAACAATCTAAGCGTCAAGTCCGACATACGCATACCACTCGTAAACCATAAAGTAGTCTCCCGAGTAGATATCACGAGATCATTCACACCAAAAACCTCTAACACAAATTCCCAAAAGAATATACATGTGTACAAAATAATAGATATAAATGATCAGTAAATCTAGGGACACGTAAGGGACAACCATGTAAAAAACAAGATATTCCGGTCTCACCTGTTTTACATTTCAGACCAGAATGTCCCGGCATGCATCTAGGTTCACCCTGACAGTGCCCAGATGTCGTGTTACAGCTGTCTGATCCACTTGCACACGATCCACAGGTCTCATTACAGTCTGGGCCATATTTACCCGCTCCACAGGCTTAATTCAAGTAAAACGAGAAAATGAAGCTCGATTTACAAGTCATTTCAGTGATGTTGTAATGTATCAAGATATACAAGCTACACACTTAAGAAGGAAGTGAAAGTTGTTATACTGGATGTACCTGACATTTATATTCATGTATTTATTTATCTGATTGGTGTTTTACGCCATACTCAAGAATATTTCATTTATACGACGGCGGCCAACATTATGGTGGGAGGAAACCGGGCAGAGCCTGGGGAAAACCCACGACCATCCGCATGGTGATGAAAATTCTTCCCACGTACGGCCACAGTGCATTCAGCTTTGTTTTAGACCAAGATCAGTATTAACATTTATGCCAGGTTTAACTTTTAGTACACTATTAAACAACCGGCCACTGGATACACAAGCACACAAATGTGTGTATGATCATGACAGTATCGAGATACATGGATATTCCCTGCGTGCATACGGGCAATCACTCTGACAGAGATGTTGGTATAAAAAGACTCAACCGGAACTACTTGTACATCACTCCGCGTGCCATAATACACACAATCTATACTTACACGACGTAAACAATGAAGCGGTGATCCCTTTCCCCAAAACATGATCACCATTTCCTTAAATAATTTGTAAAAATTAATACATATAAATGATAAATAAATCTAGGGACATGTAAGAGAGAAGCCTGTAAAACATTATTCCAGACTCACCTGTTTTACATTTCAATCCAGAATATCCCGGCATGCATCTGGGTTCACCCTGACAGTGGCCGGATGTCGTGTTACAGCTGTCTGATCCACTTGCACACGATCCACAGGTCTCGTTACAGTCTGAGCCATATTTACCCGCTTCACAGGCTTAATTCAAGTAAAACGAGAAAATAAAGCTCGATTCACAAGTTATTTCAGTGATGTTGTAATGTATCAAGATACACAAGCTATACACGTAAGCAGGAAAAGGGAGTTGTTGTACTGCATATACCTGATATTTATATTTATGTATTTATTTATTTGACTGGTGTTTTACGCCGTACTCAGGAATATTTCATTTATACGACAGCGGCCAACATAATGGTGGGAGGAAACGGGTCAGAGCCCGGGGGAAACCCACTATCATCCGCAGGTTGATGACAGATCTTCCCACGTACGGCCGGAGAGGAAGCTGACATTTATAATAGATATAAAACATAACAAACATGCCCGGTTTGGGCGCAGGCAAAAGGGTGTAACCTCCTTTGGCAGTGTGGGGGGCCTCGCTAGCTGAGATGGGAAAAGCTGGGGCTCCCTGTGAGTACTTGACTCATGACCATTGAGGTTGCGTGTTCAATGTCCCATTTACGTGAGAAAATTCTTGAGCACGTTGTTAAAACACTGATCATTGAAATCAATCCTTTAGCAAAGGTAATAGCTGTAATGTACACTACGACATAATTGCTCTAACATACAGTAGTTAATTAGCTTTGATTCAATGCAATATTACAAACACGCATAAGTCTACGACACCTGTTAGTAAGACCGGGACCAGACAAAAGTTGCAAAAGTTCTGGGCATAGTTGTTCAAAAGTATATCATAGCAGTTAAGCCCGGTATTAACTTTAGTCAGGGCTACAGTGCATTCAGCTTTGTTTTAGACCAAGATCAGTATTAACATTTATGCCTGGTTTAACGTTTAGTACACTATTAAACAACCAGCAACTGGATACACAAGTACGCAAAAGTGTGTATGATCGTGACAGTAATGAGATACATGGATATTCCATGCGTGCATACGGGCAGTCACTCTCACGGAGGTTTTGGTATAAAAAGACTCAACCAGAACTACTTGTACATCACTCCACGTGCCATATAACACACAATCTATACTTACCCCACGTAAACAATGAAGCGGTGATCCATTTCCCCAAAACATGATCACCATTTCCTTAACTAATTTGTAAAAATGAATACATATAAATGATAAAAAAACCTGGTGACATATAAGTGAAAAGCATGTAAAACATTATTCCTGACTGACCTGTTTTACATTTCAAACCAGAATATCCCGGCATGCATCTGGGATTACCCCGACAGTGGCCGGATGTAGTGTTACAACTGCTTGGTCCACTTGCACACGATCCACAGGTCTCGTTACAGTCGTGGCCATAAGTACCTGCGTCACAGGCTTGTCGCAAAAAGAAGTAAAAAAAGGAACATCATCATAATTTGGTGGTTTTAGCTTTCTCTGTCAAAGAATAGGCGATCTGTTAAAAACAATAAGTGACATTTTATTTGTTCTTTTTTATATATAAGAGAGCAAACATTTGGAGTACACCACTTGGTCAGTATCCCCCTTGAGACATATTAAAGCTTAAATCTCAACATCCATTCAATTAAAGGACAGGACAGCACCTTGCCAAACGTATTTCAATTGAAAGCAGGATTCTCAAGCGGTCTAAAAAGGGTCATACTTTATTGTTTTAATGAGATTTTACGGAATAATATGTACAACAAAATAACATTATTGCACAAAATTGCTGGTGTGAGACGAGTCAACCATCTTTAGAATTTTATCTAGTCAAACACGTTGCTATCACTTTGCGCGGCCTAAGCTGTGACGTAGCGTTTACCCATTCACTCCATCAAGCGACATATGATAACACAGAAGTACTGCATAAGACATCATTTTGAGATTGTGTACAACAATTTATTTCCGTCTAGGTGAAGGACCATTTCACGAAGTGTTGTGAGACAGGTCTGTATCATTTCTGGACCACCACAGACGATGTAAAGTAGATGATTTTCAAGCCTTGTAATACTCAACGGCGGTGTCACAAATTATGTCCGACAGTAGCATACCGTCTCGGCCAAAACCTCATTCCTCTCCCCAAATGCATTTTTTTTGCTCAGTTTGTCGCATACAAGGGATATTTTTTTCTGTTTTGCATTTTAAAATACAGTAAAATTATTGAAACGCCA